>NC_056726.1:706645821-706795821 GCF_019279795.1 Protopterus annectens
CAACCATCAAGCACCAAACCTGTTAAGAACTTTGCTAAGGCCAACTACCTCAAACTAAGTCACAGCTTATTAACCTTCCAAGCCCTTCTGAACCTGGATGACACTGAGGCCTACTCTGAGCTATACACAAAAGTACTGTTCAATCAAATTCATAGACGCATAGTGGAGGCAGTACATGTCTGAGTCAAACCTATGATTACTGGCAAAAATAAACCATCCTGGTGGACCCCTAGCATAAATAGGCTATTCAACAAAAGGAAAAAATCCTCTCCAAAGCCAAGAAGGAACAGACAAATCAGTGCAAAATGAGTTCCATGGACCTGAACCTTATTTGTTACTCTAACAGAACTTGCTGGAGAGACAGATTTGTATCCCAAAGGCTACCTCTTCTATGGAATAAACCTTCTGTCATGGCAAAACAAAGTATATCCTTCACTCTCTTCAAAACATTTTGGATAAATGGATGGAGAACCATAAATTCACTCCTGGGGTACTGTCCACGTCTCTCATGGGTAGAGGCAGCCTGTAAAATGACTCAGAGCTCCAACACCTGATGACCCACTACCCTGATATTACCCCATCCCATACCTGGGGAGTTAAGATATAATATTGTCATATCCTGGGTATTATTGGCTAGACTTGTAAAGGCTATTGTGCCATTAGCCTAGTAATCACCTATGAACCTATGACAGTTGCACATGAATGGCTGTCATCTAGGTAATGGCATACAATTTAAAACATTATCTTCAGCAAATATGGCTTGCTCCTAAATCATACGTAAACATATTTTTATGAAATTCATACTGGTAATCGCAGGGATTCTATGACTATTGCACTAACCTTACAGATGTATGATGATTACTCTTACATTAGTAGTACTATGCATGGTAATGGAAAAAAAGCCAATCCCCTAGTAATAATCAGATCTATTCTAGATACAAAATGTGAAAAGTAATCAACACACCCCTCTCCTTGCACTGCCTTTCAGTCTGTACTTCCTCTCAATGCACAAGGTACGATTCTTAGCACATCACTCATCACCTGCAAAAAGTAAAATGCATGACTGAATGACACTATGAAGGTATAAGTAACATTATAAAGTACGTTGAGCAGCTCATGCTCTACAACATTTAAACTGAATAACATTTCAGAATCTGCATACCCAGTTTTTGATGTTTCATGCACAATACTTCACACATTGGAAGACTAATGAATACAGATTGGAGGACCTGAAATTCAAAACTGCAGCTCTCAGCTATGGTCACACTGCAGCCTGCCTAGCTAATCCATTTTGACTGAGATGGTATGGAAGAAATGCATTTAAACAAATCAGAGGTATGTATGTGCAGGAATGGCGATAGTAACATGGATCATGGATTACACTTTACAAGATGGTTAAAATACAGTTGAAAAATACTCTGTATTTGTGAAAAGCAATTTGTAATCATGACTGCATGTCAGAACTGTAGTCACAACAAAAAAACACAGCCGAAGAATATCATATGGCAAACAGTGGAATGCTGTCATATAATACATAGCTGCTCTTAACAGGCAACTACGAATTCCCGTTCATCACATACTCATAAATGTAGTTTAGGTGAGAGGACAGAAAATACATACATATATTTTGTTGTCAAATTAGAATTTATAATTTAAAAATATTCCTTATATCAGAGGATGTCTCTGATCTACAGTCAAGATGTATATCTGACCATCTCATTCCCTCCAAATATAAGTACGAGAAGAGTGGTGAATTTGGAGTTAATAATCAACAACAGACTTATACAGTAAATTCAATTTGCTGGTGTTATCATTTTTTGCATTCACTTTACAGAACTATCCCACGATATTCATAGCTTTATACATAAAACTGCTGTTTAAGAGATGCCTTTGGCAGAAAATTACAGATAAAAGAGATATTCGAAAAAAATCCTACCAATACACACTAAAGTCATAACCATGTTCAAATATCTGTAAACAATCAACAATCAGGTATTTGTAGAAGCATTTTCAAAACCTTTACACAGACACACAGATCAAAATTTATTGAATGTTATCTTCCACATAGATTTGAACCCACAGTTAGCCATGATATGTGCATACTGCCCTCTTGTTTTAGAGGCTAGCACACAGCACCATGCCTTCCTTCTTATCAGACTACTGTTGTGTATGTATGTATGTATCTGCATTCCTGTGGGTAACAAAGGGATACACAGAGATTTGACACCTAAACATGGTAGGCTCTCAAGCTCCACACAACTGCCACATATCCTTATTTTTTTCAAGGTAGACCATATGATAGACACTCAGACCTGCATTTGTCTTGTGTTAAAAAAATGAGAATTTAGCAGCACTGTGCATTTTGTAAAGCAGAATTGACTAACAGATTTCTATATGAGTTACCATTCAGACCTACACAAGTAGACTGTGTGATACTCTTAATGTATTATGGATAACAGAGAGATGCGTAGTCATCAGCGGCCTAGGCATTATAGCCCAGTGATACATGACCATACTGGATGTGTGGAATGATGTACTTCTATGTTGAAAAACAAACACATCTACTGTTTGCTACTATGTACATCATAAATAATATTAAACAAATAAATCCCATGGGAATGGAACCCATAATTACAGGGCAAACAGTCACTTTGTTTTATTGATTACCCAATTACCTAATTGTCAGAACATCTAGGTAATGGGATTAAAAGGCATATATCTGACATATGGTTTGCATTTATATCATATCTTTCATTTCCTTAGGAATGTACCAGTATACTTAGGATTGACACTTACTGTAGGCATTCAGTGGCTGTCTCCATACCTCAGTGACCCTCTGACAAAGATCCTCAGCATCACTCAGATGCAGGACATCATTGTGGTGGCAAACCTGCACTCCAGTCCTGCAGCACCTGTACAATATCAATGCTCCATTTCAACCCAGTTCCTGATGTTGAACATCACAAATTTCCTCTGCCTGGCTCTCATAAGATTCACCACTGCAGTGTAGATAGTTTGCATCTGCATGGTCTCTACCTTTGTTCAACTGGGTGCCTGGACACATCAAAGCTTCCTGTAAGTAGCCATCTTGATGATAATGTTAAGAATGTTGATATAACACAATTCAATAAATTGCTCAATGAGGTCCCACTCTGCTCACAGGGGGTCTATATTAAATTCTCGAAAGCCAACAATGTCGAATCTGACATTGTCAACACAAGAATAGCAAAACTGCAAAACATTGAACAAGTAAACAGAAATCTCTGTAAGGGGAGATTTTCATTTACTTCAATGTAGTGCGGTCTCGGAGTTGGTATATGTAAGTAGTGGGGGATGTGGGGGGCACAGACCCCCCCCCCACGTGGGGGGTACAGGGGGGCTTGCCCCTCTGCCTACACCGTTTCGTTTTTTTTTTTTTGCTGTTTTTATTTTTTTTTTCTGAACCTTCGATGTTTTAACAATTCAATGAGTAAAGGTCGACCTTTAGTGATTCGAACTGTTAAATATTCAATGTTCTAATATAGACCCATTCACAAGTAGCAATGATCTGTCCTGTAAATGTATCAAAATCATAACTTGAAAATGGTATTTATGGGATGGTATCAGATCATTGGAAGGTAACAAGCACATGTTACATTTGGTCCCATTTAACAATACCTATTGGGTGTTTGCTTGGAGCACCATCCCCTTTATGCCATGTTATTGGATAATGTGCCAAATTTCAAAAACTTACATGAACACGAGCAAATGGAATTCCCAAATCTTGAATTTTAATGAACATCAGTAATTATGTGTGCCACAAATGGGACTTAAAAGTCGTGTGTACAAAGCTGGTCTTTCTTTCATCTATACCTGACATATAGAAGGCCACACAGGTAATGTTGCACCTGCTACTATGGCTGTGGTGGGACATGTTTTTCTCCTTATAGACCTATGTTATCATTACTGCTTAGACATGTATGCATATATGCTTAAATTGATGCATATAGGGAAAATTGTGTGCAAAATAAAAAAAAATGAATGTGAGTTACTGGAAGGGTTTAGGACTGACCTGTATGCATACAGGTCGGTACATCTAACAAGCATAAGCACTTGCACAGAAAAATGTAAACAGCAACAGTGAACAGTAAATACAGTAAGTGTGCACTAATGAATTTTCTGTATATATTTCTCATGACTTGTTACAGTCTGTGGTATATGTATGAAACCCACAGATTTCGACATTATCAGTATGTTGCTATGTTGTATGCATTTGTAGTTATGTTATGGATATATATTCACTGATGCTTATTAAATTATGCTAGAATTGCTGCCTCGGTAAAACTATAGCCATGTTTATGTCTGTTTACTATGTACTGTCTGTGGTATGCTTACGGATAGGGAGGCTTCCTGATGGTTGCTATAAGCTGTTCAGTTGCTACTCTACAGATACTTTCTGCTAAAAGTATTAGTTACTGATTTTCATATCATATAGACAAAACAGAAATTGCATTCACTGTTCACTATTGATTGTGTTGATATAAGCTATTCATGTATATCAGTTCAGGTTAATATGACTGTTTTTCTGCTACAGGTTGTCTGCTTAAGCTCAAGTTGCAGAACATCTATTGAAAATACAGGATGTGTGTGACAGCCATCCAACATTTTTGCTTAACACATATGTTATGAGTAGACTGTTAATGTGAACTGGATACAGATTGTATGGATTATGTGGCGCAATGTTGTTGTTGTGGTTGAACTTCTACTTCTGTGTTATCCACTGTAATGGGTTCCAATCCCACATACAGTCACTACAGGAATCACAAGTTATGCTGTTGTTCCAAGTATTATGTATTCAGAAGTTTTCATATCACATATGCCATTTTATATGTCACAGGCGTATACAGGAAAGCAGCTATTACAGAGAATTTTGCAGTGCACAGGAATGCAGAGAGTGTAAATTGACATAAGCTGTCGACATCATTCTCTTCTTACATGGGACCCCACATTAATCTATGTGAATATAACTTCTTCCAGATGGCAACCAGACCTGAAGTGACAATTTTTTTGCCAAAGGAAAATGACAAAATAATAGATGCCTTTCACCAGCATGGAAAGAGACTTCTTGGATGAGCAGGAAATACAGTTTGGAGGAATGAAGTGTGGACTGACCTTACCAACATGATTAATGCTATGGGAGATCACAGTAGATCCTGGGAGGCCTGTCACATATGGTGCTCTAACATGATCCTTCATGCAGCCAACAGGGTATGTTAGTATGAGAGGTTGAGGGATGCCACCAGTGGCAGCCCACATCTGGTACTCCCAGATGAGATCACACTGTTTCTCACTTCACTGCATATGGTGAGTGAGGAGTACTGCATATCCAGGGGTGAGATAGAAAGTGGTGTTCCAGGCCACACATGTATGTGTCACTTTGTATAATTTCTTGCATATAAAGTACCTCAATATGGATTGTTGTTGCATGCATATTTGTGTATTTTTATTTTTTGTTGCAGCAGCAGAATTGCATGGAACTCACAGGTCCACACAGGGTGATGATGACAAACATAAGTGTAATGACATTTTGTCATAAAACTTCAGTGCATACATAATAGTACAACCAACATGTTTAATGCTCAGGTCCATCCACTTCTACACAACAGCAGGACATGAAAGTGTCTCCATATACTGTTACTTTGATCAGTACCTGTTATTGACTCTGCCTCCTGTCATGCCAGTGGTGTATACTGTCATATTGATATTTCCCTTACACTGTATCCTACAGATACATCTTTTGGGAATATGAGCCATGCAGGTGCACCTATGGACAGACCAGGTATGGTTTCCCCATCATGTTCATAGACTGCAGGACTGTGTAGCACACCTGTGTTGTATGACTTTAATGTCACTGTTTTTCATACACAGGGACATCTGGCCAACATGTGGACCATACATCAAGAATAAAATTCCAGACTTCCATGTTTGGATTTCACACAGGAGGCCAGATATAATAGCAACCACAGAAACCTGGCTTAAACCATATATAAAAAAATCAGAATTTCTACCACCTGGCTACTCCTGCTTAGGATATGATAGACCCCCTAAAAAAGGTGGATGTGTTGCATTAATTTACCAAAGTCATTTCACATTGGTACCATATATCAATCTCATCCCACAGTTCACAGCTGCCAAAATTGTTGTAGTTTTCCTACAACTGAATACCAGCAAAAAGCTCTTTATCATTGGAATCTATATCCCACCAGGCAATAATATACCCATTCTAGAACAAATGCTTGCCTGGACTTCAAAAACATTTACCAGTGAGACAATTATGCTTGGAGCTGTCAATATAGATTGGACAAAAATCACAAAAAGTCAACCCTCAATAAATATATATCTATTCAATTATACCCAGCTTTTCAACTAGACCCAACAAAACAACAACTAGTGGTTCCATCATAGACTGGATACTAGTCTCACACCCATACAAAGTAGCTTCAGCAGGAACTCTAACTCAAACCATAAGTGATCACCTCCCAGCATACATAATACGTAAATCCACCCTATCCCCCAGCCAACGCCAGTACAGACTAACTAGAAATATCTTGAGTTTTGACCAAACAATTTTAAATGACACCTTGGCACAAGTAAACTGGAGCATTGTCAAAGTCCTCCCACTAGATGAAGCTGTGGAATTTTTTAATTAAACCTTCTTGGATATCCTAAGCAATCTACCCCCCCCCCACATGCTGCAAAAAATAATTAAAAACAGCAATGCTGCCTGGCTTACTCATCCCACAAAACAACTGATGACTAAAAGAGAGAACTGTTTGAAGCTTTGGCAAAAAAAACAAAGTCCCCCAATACTTCCTACAATTCAAACAACTTGATAATCAAGCAAAACGTGTAGTAGTAAAAGACAAAAAAAAATTCTATCTATCTAACCAAAAATGTCATAAACAAAACCCTAAGAAATTCTGGAATACAATCTCAACCCTACTTATCCCAGGATCAAATAACAACCCCTGTCCTGACCCAGACAAATCTCCCACAGAAATTGCCACAATATTCAACTCACATTTTATAGACTCCATTCCTAAACTTACAGGAAATTTCCCTCAAATAAATATCACAGCACACTCACCAAATATAAACTCCATGCCAGTCTTCACCTTCTCCCCCATCCCTACCTCAACTATCTTGAAACTACTCCTTAAACTGAAACCATGTACTAATGCACCTAATAACCTATCTCGACATACCTACAGATGTCAGCAAGGTTTATATCTTATCCATTTAGCATACTTAACAATACATCTCTCCAAGAACAGCAAGTATCCACTATCTGGAAAAACACTTATATTCTCCCACTACATAAAGGCGGCCAAAACATGGATTTCACCAATTTCTGACCCATAGCAATCCTTTCCCCTCTATCCAAAATTCTAGAAAAATGTATCCATAATCAACTCCTAAAGCACCTCTTAGACAATAAAATCGTGTCCCCCACCCAACACGGTTTCAGACCTGGACACAATACCACCACTGCCGTTATATCATTCTTGGACACTGTAAACCTTGTAAGAGACACAGGGAAATTTGTCTCCTCTTTATTCCTCGACCTATCAAAGGCATTTGATGCCATCTCACATCCTCTACTACTCACTAAACTATCTAACCAAGGAATCTCACCCCTACCTTAGATTGGTTCTCTAACTACCTTATGAATAGACAACAAGCAACAAAATGGGACCAGTACTTCTCACCTTATCTCCCGATATCAACAGGAGTTCCCCAAGGCTCTATACTTGGGTCCCTCCTTTTCAGCATATTTGTTAATGTCTTCCACTCTTCCCTGTCCCAAACCTCACTTATTCAATACACAGTTGATTCCACTATCATCTGCTCTGCCTACTCCATCAGCGAACTCATAAAACTAACTCAAATTGCCTTCTCATCCACAGAAACATGGATAAACAACAATCACCTAGCCCTAACTGCTAACAAAACCAAACTTCTTCTATTCACCCCTAGAAGATCCACCCCATAAACAGGTCAAAATTTACTATTCGGTCTCAGAATAGCACTGTCATCAAAGTAGTGCCCCACAATAAACTCTTTGAAGTTACTATAGATGAAAATCTTTCCTTTGACCTTCATATCCTAAACAACATCAGAAAAACTCATCAAAAGTTAGGTCTGCTTTACAGACACATAACTTACCTCAACCACTCAGTCAAAAAAATCTAGCATCCTCCTTTCTTTTACCATCACTACAGTATGGTGCCCCCTATCCACAGGCATTTAACTCTCTCTAAAAAGCAAACTCAAATCCTTTTACAATAAAGTAGCATATCCCTCAAACACTCAATTGGCTCAAATTACTTCACTTCCTAACTTACCTACAACTCACCACTGCACATAAAATCATAACTAAACCAGAAGATTGCCTATCCCTAGCCTCACTAATGTCCCCCTACAACCTTGCTAGATACCTCAGATCAGAAAACAAATGTCTTCCAATGGTAGAATTACCCAGTCTTACAGCTGGCCAAGCTCTTTACTCCATTGCTATAGCCAAGGTGTGGAATTCTTACCCACCACAATCAGAACCACTTCTAACCACACCCTTTTCAAAAAGTTTCTGCAAAAATACCTCTTCAAACTGTGGCTCTGCACATGCTCAAATAATTATTTCAGCATTACATGAAACTAGAAACCTCTTCTAACAATGTTAACACTTCAAAATATCTATCTTCATTTAATTAAACTCTTTCCCCTCTCGGTTTTATGCATCCTCAGCTACAAGTTGAAATTTAAAGAAAAGCGAGCCTATTTCTAATTGTACATCAACATGTATATATTGTATCTGGATGTAAATCATTGTTATTTTTGTATTTTGTATAATGTTGCATACTAGTAACTTGAATCTGTTAACAGTCATTATGTAACTTTATCTCATCAATGTATATGTAGTATGTGGAGCTTTTCTCCCTGGGCCTCCACTGAAAATGGGCACTCCTAAGCCCAGTGAATTATATTGGAAAACAATGCAAATAAACAATAAATAAATACAGTACATGATGTGAGCATCACCATATCCTGTTACTGGGTTGTATATGTCATCATGAAACTATGTCTGTGCCTGCATACATGACTGTTTTTCTTTGTCTGTATTTTCTCACTGCAGGATCTGCATTACGACAGACATACTTACCATATCGGGAGGGTGTCACTGGTATGTCATTACCTCTTTTTCATACATGTAATTGCTGGTACTCCTGTTGGTGTCCTCCATTAATAGTGTCCTTCTACCCTGCATAGGTCAGCCACCATCAGAATCTCAGCCACAACCAACTGGTATGTGCATTTATTACCTGCTGTGTGTTTTACCTTAGTTGTAATGGTATCTGCTGGTAAGCATGTGACTAATAGTGCTGTATTTATGCCTTTGTTACCTTACAGCAGTTGCATTTCAGCCCTTGTCCCTGGTGCTGGATTCCCATGAAGGCATATCAGGTGTGTGATTTGCTTGCATTACTCACATTTGTCATTTATTTTGCTTAAGTAACATAACTGTCAACTCCCTATTATATAGGTTCCATGGGTTATACCCAGACAAGACTTCCTGGTAAATCCTTGTTTTCTGTGACACTGTGGTGATATAACTGTGGCATATTTCAGTAATGATATCCAGAATGTGATATGATCACATTTATCTGACCTGTGTCAACTGTCTCTTCTTTTAGTATATTGGTGCCTTCATCCTCCATTACTCCATCCACTGATCCTGATGTGGGATTTGATGTATCTCACTATGGTAGCATGGCCCTTGGCACATAAGAATTAGATTTGATGAAACAGTCTGGCCCATATGGTGACAGTCATATGGATGAGGCTAAAGCCTCAGATATGAAGCAAATATATCCAGCCATTCTAACAATACAGGGACATCAGATAATGGAGAGGGTGAGGCTTGTGGACCACAGTCCCATGTTGAGTCTGCTGGTGATGTTGACATTTCCCACTTCACAGTGATACTACCCAGTGCAGTAGACATAGGTGTGTAGATGATGTGCATGGATGGATCACTATCAGGAGCTCTAGTTTACAGAAACTCAAAATTCATATGCGTGAGACCATATGAACAATTTTCCGAAAACTCGAAATTTGGAAAACAGAAAAAGCTACCATTTTTCTACATTTTTGTAGAAAACATTCATGCTTAGGAATATCTTCTAAAATTAATATTATATAGTAAAAAATGAATGTATCCTATCTTCTAGGAAATATGTATGTCAGAGTCTCTTCTATGAAATATTGTATGTCAAAATTCTGTCTTTAAAAATTATGTTTGTAAAAAATTGTTCTCTTGTAGCTTTTCTCCCCGGGCCTCCACTGAAAATGGACTTGTAATCCAGTTGGACTCTCCCGGTCAACAAATGTAAAATAAATAAATAAATTTTGAAGATGGGTAAGCTCCCCTGCACCCCTACACACACCCTGCACATTATATATATATATATATATATATATATATATATATATATATATATATATATATATATATATATAGATCAACTCTGAGATTGCACTACAGCGGGGAAATGGATAAATCCCCTGTTCTCACTGTACTGCACTCTCCTTTCAAAAGCTTTGGGTTTTCTGAAAATAATTCATATGGTCTCATAAATATGAATTTCGAGTTTCTGGAAACTCGAGCTTCTGATGGGCATCACAGATCAGACTGTAGTACAAAGGCCTCAGCCTGTCCACTGCATGCTGCACATTGCTTCGAGGAATTGTGCAAAGATATGATTGGCAACTAACTATGACACTCCTATAGCATCTCTTATATGTTGTTGGAATGTCCTGGATGGCCATACACCTAGGCTCAGACTGACTTTTGTTTCAAGAGGTATGGGTCTGCCTTGCATTGTATGCACAGATGAGTGTGGGACACAGATGTTGCACACAGCCTGCATCAGCTGTCTGTCTAAGCAGTACCTGTCAATGACTTTTTGATCTCTCATTTGGCTTAGTTGTAGCCTGGCTCTCTGTCTAGCTGGCTGCCTTTTAAGATGCACAGCCAGATCCTCTTCAATAGGTTGCAGCACCAGAGCCTGCTGGAGTTCATTCCCTGCAGGTTCATAGTTCATAGGTGTTAGCTGTTTACTAGGATAAAGACCACAAGGGCCATTTTAAGTCTAGCCATGCATCTCAAATCTCTGATAAGTTCTGATGCCTTCGTAGCATTTTTGTGGGGCATTATTATGAATTCCATAGGATTCTATGACAAGAGATTATTTTTCCTTGCTTTGCAGAATGGCATTTGGTGAGGATGTCTGAAACAGAGTTGATGTTGTACATTGTCACCTTTAAGTTGTGTTTGGCACACATGATGTGTTTTGAAATTCAAAGGGTGTGTGTGGAATCCATAATTATTCTGTGCTGAATAAATACGTACTCTGACTGCTTGCAGTGTGTCCTCTGAAATATGGTGCTCTAATATTTTCATTCAGTGTACTGCATTGCCCACAGCCCATTTTTGGAATCCAACTCTTAATGTTTTCAAGTGGTTCATGATTCAAAATAAAATACCCTGGCCAAACTATATTACAATATCTAATTACTTATTTGAGAAAGGCTGCATACAGTGTAAATCGACTTCTGTGCAAGCAAAGTGGAGCTTTGTGATAGCGTTTTAGTTTGCTACTGTGTATGAGCTACTCTGCTAGCAAAAACAGAATTTCTAGATTTGACTTGTGTTTCAGTTATCATGTTAAATATTTATACATGCCTTCTGTCTTTTATTAAAAGAATTTTAAGCTCCAATGCTTATCAAAGCAATCAAAATACCTTAGTGACATAGAAGATACATTTCCAGAAGTGTTTTGCAGTGTTTTACCAACAAGCCCCTAGTTTATTTAGTTAACCAGAATGAGCACCTGAAACTATATCTTTTGAATGCCAGATACATGTGGAATGTTCGATATGCAATTTTGCAACTGAAACTTCCAGAATTATCTTTGTTTATTTGTACAAAATGCTTTTTCTTAATAGAATATTGCAATTCATAAATGTCCCACCACCAAGAAAATTTTATAATGTACAGTGCTGAAAGGTGACATATAAGACACAAGATAATATGGAAGAATGTCAATTATCATCCAGCTATACTACATTCCTTGCTATACTATAGTCTTCTATTAACATTTGAAGTTGGAAGGGGGCATGTAGCATTGATGTTAGTTGCATACCATAATATTCTATTGGTATCTCTACTGCAGTGACCTCACCATCACATTTGGTCCTCTCCTTGTGTAAATATAACAAGATCATTTGTTTGTGTCTAATGGTATGGCAAAGGGTGTGATGGGCTCAACAGATGACTTGTCCTATGTTTGATATCACTGTTATGAGGTGCTGCTAGCCTTGCAGTGCAGGGGACCATTAATGAGCCTATCACTAATTCCCAGTTGCTCCCAAGTACAACTCTTGGAAAAGTACAACTCCTGGAAAAGCTTAATCAGAGTCTGCCACAGCTTCCTGTGTGATAAAGGTTAGTTTGTTTTTGCTTTCTTGTATTTTGTATTGCTTCATTGCCTTCTTCTATATTGTATATTGTGATTTATTTTCTTAGCACTATGTTTTACTTCTATTCTGCTTTTACTTGCATATTTAAACTAGGATAGAGACCATATCTGTGTCTCTTGTGAGTCACACAAATTAGAACATACCCATTAATATTAGTTACTTGTGAACTGAGGGTGAAGCTAGCAACTAAACAAGGGGTAAAATACAACATTTCAAGGCTTTACTGGAAAAGCTCATCCAGACTCTGCCATAGCTTGTTGTAAGGGAAAGATTAGTTTGTTTTTGCTTTCTTGTATTTTGTATCACTTCATAGCTTTCCTGTGTTTTGTATATTGTGATTTATTTTCTGTGCACTGTGCTTTACTTCAATTCTGCTTTTAATTGCATATTTAAACTAGGAAAAATACTACAACTGTGCCACTTGTGAGTCACAGAGAAATTAAGTTTCCTTCCAACCCTCCCACACTGGTGCTTTTGTGTTTTTAAACTTAACTGCCTTTCTAGTTGTCTTCCCCTTATGTTAATTTGATCACACATTTCCTACCCTCTTCTTTCATTAACTATTGTAAGAAAGCACAACATTATCATTTTCTGAAACCACAGCACTTCAGCTATTAAAATTTATTGACAGTTGCACTATATTCCATACAGCCTAAATACAAAGAGCACACCAGCTTCCAGTCTATTTTACTCTTTTAAAATTAGTGGCTTTCCACTTAGATAGCTAAAGATTAAGTTACTCCTTCTTTGATATCTAACTCCTTAGTGCACACTACAACTCTTAAGATGTTAATCCATTTTGCATCTTACCTTTAAAATCTACATCTACTCCAAGAACACCAATTATTGCCAAGCCCACATTTTGCCTCTCAGTAGTCATATTGAGATTAGTGCTTCTGTTTTGCTCCTGGTGAGAGAAGGAGCACAGGGACATTATTTCCTTGAGACTGCTAACCACTGAAAAGCCTAATAACTGCTTCAGAGGTGCCAGCTTGGAATCATTGCTTATATTTTGCTCCTGGGTTGAGATGAGCAGATTGCACTGATTCCTGACTGTTTCTGACTGGGCAATGAGTTTCTGTGTTTGGCCTTCCTTATTGATCTGGTTGCTGTTCAAGACATCTACCAAGAAAAGGCTACAGCAAGCCTATAGACCCTTGCATCATCTGGGACAAGACTGTGGATCATCAAATAGCCTGTGGTCTGCTTGTCATTTTGAGACTGGTGCTACTGTTTTGCTTCTGGTGAGAGAAGAAGCAAAGGAGCATTGAATCCCAGCAGAGTGAAGCTGTGGTGAGAATAGCACTAGTAGCAGCCAGGCAACAAGCATTCAGGCAGATTCCCTCTTTTCATCATTTTTGACAAAGCTAATTATTTATTTTCAGTAAGTACTGGTTGATTTTCTGCAGAATATCTCCCTAAATACTTTATCCACAAGTCATCAGGGTCTATTTTTAAGTTTCCCCTCAAGTGCTTGGCAGTTTCCTGTATAGAGGCAGACACCTTGCTGGCACTTTCCTTGTAAAAAGCACCTGTAAAATTTCACCAATACCTAGCTGCACAAAGGGCAACTCATTTGCAGTGACAAGCACTGCCACCAGAGTTGCAAACCAGATACTCCTGACATTACTTTATATTCTCACTTCAACAGTCTAGTCAATAAGAAAGGGTCTGTTGCCATGGATATGATCTTTCCCACTATCTCTGTTACCCATACCTCTCAACCTCAGAGGAGGAAATCTGGACAAAGCCATAAATAAAAGTGGGACAAAAGTCCAAAAATAGGAACACAAATATTGCTCTTACAAACTTAGAAAGTTGATAGAATAACAGGTATTGTATTAGCATGAAGTTTCTGAAGGGTATGAAGTCTGAAACTCAAATGCCTATCATTAATTTCTAACTTTAGTCTTTAATGATTTGCCACTAATTTTCCACAAAACCACAATTTTGTGAAAAACAGACCAAACACTTTGGGCAAAAAACTGGACATTCTACGAAAACCTGTACAGTTGAGAGGTATGCGTTATCAGATTTGTGGATATGAACATCCTGAGGCAATGTAGAAATTTCTTTGTGCTTACTGACAACCAACTAATTCTCAAAAAAAACAAAATGGTATGTGAGAGATGTATTTACACAATGTCACTGGAAGGAAAGCTCTCACATAAAAGCACTCCTAAGGATAAATCCCCTGTTCTCACTGTACTGCACTCTCCTTTCAAAAGCTTTGGGTTTTCTGAAAATAATTCATATGGTCTCATAAATATGAATTTCGAGTTTCTGGAAACTCGAGCTTCTGATGGGCATCACAGATCAGACTGTAGTCCAAAGGCCTCATCCTGTCCACTGCATGCTGCACATTGCTTCGAGGAATTGTGCAAAGATATGATTGGCAACTAACTATGACACTCCTATAGCATCTCTTATATGTTGTTGGAATGTCCTGGATGGCCATACACCTAGGCTCAGACTGACTTTTGTTTCAAGAGGTATGGGTCTGCCTTGCATTGTATGCACAGATGAGTGTGGGATACAGATGTTGCACACAGCCTGCATCAGCTGTCTGTCTAAGCAGTACCTGTCAATGACTTTTTGATCTCTCATTTGGCTTAGTTGTAGCCTGGCTCTCTGCCTAGCTGGCTGCCTTTTAAGATGCACAGCCAGATCCTCTTCAATAGGTTGCAGCACCAGAGCCTGCTGGAGTTCATTCCCTGCAGGTTCATAGTTCATAGGTGTTAGCTGTTTACTAGGATAAAGACCACAAGGGCCATTTTAAGTCTAGCCATGCATCTCAAATCTCTGATAAGTTCTGATGCCTTCGTAGCATTTTTGTGGGGCATTATTATGAATTCCATAGGATTCTATGACAAGAGATTATTTTTCCTTGCTTTGCAGAATGGCATTTGGTGAGGATGTCTGAAACAGAGTTGATGTTGTACATTGTCACCTTTAAGTTGTGTTTGGCACACATGATGTGTTTTGAAATTCAAAGGGTGTGTGTGGAATCCATAATTATTCTGTGCTGAATAAATACGTACTCTGACTGCTTGCAGTGTGTCCTCTGAAATATGGTGCTCTAATATTTTCATTCAGTGTACTGCATTGCCCACAGCCCATTTTTGGAATCCAACTCTTAATGTTTTCAAGTGGTTCATGATTCAAAATAAAATACCCTGGCCAAACTATATTACAATATCTAATTACTTATTTGAGAAAGGCTGCATACAGTGTAAATCGACTTCTGTGCAAGCAAAGTGGAGCTTTGTGATAGCGTTTTAGTTTGCTACTGTGTATGAGCTACTCTGCTAGCAAAAACAGAATTTCTAGATTTGACTTGTGTTTCAGTTATCATGTTAAATATTTATACATGCCTTCTGTCTTTTATTAAAAGAATTTTAAGCTCCAATGCTTATCAAAGCAATCAAAATACCTTAGTGACATAGAAGATACATTTCCAAAAGTGTTTTGCAGTGTTTTACCAACAAGCCCCTAGTTTATTTAGTTAACCAGAATGAGCACCTGAAACTATATCTTTTGAATGCCAGATACATGTGGAATGTTCGATATGCAATTTTGCAACTGAAACTTCCAGAATTATCTTTTGTTTATTTGTACAAAATGCTTTTTCTTAATAGAATATTGCAATTCATAAATGTCCCACCACCAAGAAAATTTTATAATGTACAGTGCTGAAAGGTGACATATAAGACACAAGATAATATGGAAGAATGTCAATTATCATCCAGCTATACTACATTCCTTGCTATACTATAGTCTTCTATTAACATTTGAAGTTGGAAGGGGGCATGTAGCATTGATGTTAGTTGCATACCATAATATTCTATTGGTATCTCTACTGCAGTGACCTCACCATCACATTTGGTCCTCTCCTTGTGTAAATATAACAAGATCATTTGTTTGTGTCTAATGGTATGGCAAAGGGTGTGATGGGCTCAACAGATGACTTGTCCTATGTTTGATATCACTGTTATGAGGTGCTGCTAGCCTTGCAGTGCAGGGGACCATTAATGAGCCTATCACTAATTCCCAGTTGCTCCCAAGTACAACTCTTGGAAAAGTACAACTCCTGGAAAAGCTTAATCAGAGTCTGCCACAGCTTCCTGTGTGATAAAGGTTAGTTTGTTTTGCTTTCTTGTATTTTGTATTGCTTCATTGCCTTCTTCTATATTGTATATTGTGATTTATTTTCTTAGCACTATGTTTTACTTCAATTCTGCTTTTACTTGCATATTTAAACTAGGATAGAGACCATATCTGTGTCTCTTGTGAGTCACACAAATTAGAACATACCCATTAATATTAGTTACTTGTGAACTGAGGGTGAAGCTAGCAACTAAACAAGGCGTAAAATACAACATTTCTAGGCTTTACTGGAAAAGCTCATCCAGACTCTGTCATAGCTTGTTGTAAGGAAAGATTAGTTTGTTTTTGCTTTCTTGTATTTTGTATCACTTCATAGCTTTCCTGTGTTTTGTATATTGTGATTTATTTTCTGTGCACTGTGCTTTACTTCAATTCTGCTTTTAATTGCATATTTAAACTAGGAAAAATACTACAACTGTGCCACTTGTGAGTCACAGAGAAATTAAGTTTCCTTCCAACCCTCCCACACTGGTGCTTTTGTGTTTTAAACTTAACTGCCTTTCTAGTTGTCTTCCCCTTATGTTAATTTGATCACACATTTCCTACCCTCTTCTTTCATTAACTATTGTAAGAAAGCACAACATTATCATTTTCTGAAACCACAGCACTTCAGCTATTAAAATTTATTGACAGTTGCACTATATTCCATACAGCCTAAATACAAAGAGCACACCAGCTTCCAGTCTATTTTACTCTTTTAAAATTAGTGGCTTTCCACTTAGATAGCTAAAGATTAAGTTACTCCTTCTTTGATATCTAACTCCTTAGTGCACACTACAACTCTTAAGATGTTAATCCATTTTGCATCTTACCTTTAAAATCTACATCTACTCCAAGAACACCAATTATTGCCAAGCCCACATTTTGCCTCTCAGTAGTCATATTGAGATTAGTGCTTCTGTTTTGCTCCTGGTGAGAGAAGGAGCACAGGGACATTATTTCCTTGAGACTGCTAACCACTGAAAAGCCTAATAACTGCTTCAGAGGTGCCAGCTTGGAATCATTGCTTATATTTTGCTCCTGGGTTGAGATGAGCAGATTGCACTGATTCCTGACTGTTTCTGACTGGGCAATGAGTTTCTGTGTTTGGCCTTCCTTATTGATCTGGTTGCTGTTCAAGACATCTACCAAGAAAAGGCTACAGCAAGCCTATAGACCCTTGCATCATCTGGGACAAGACTGTGGATCATCAAATAGCCTGTGGTCTGCTTGTCATTTTGAGACTGGTGCTACTGTTTTGCTTCTGGTGAGAGAAGAAGCAAAGGAGCATTGAATCCCAGCAGAGTGAAGCTGTGGTGAGAATAGCACTAGTAGCAGCCAGGCAACAAGCATTCAGGCAGATTCCCTCTTTTCATCATTTTTGACAAAGCTAATTATTTATTTTCAGTAAGTACTGGTTGATTTTCTGCAGAATATCTCCCTAAATACTTTATCCACAAGTCATCAGGGTCTATTTTTAAGTTTCCCCTCAAGTGCTTGGCAGTTTCCTGTATAGAGGCAGACACCTTGCGTTGGCACTTTCCTTGTAAAAAGCACCTGTAAAATTTCACCAATACCTAGCTGCACAAAGGGCAACTCATTTGCAGTGACAAGCACTGCCACCAGAGTTGCAAACCAGATACTCCTGACATTACTTTATATTCTCACTTCAACAGTCTAGTCAATAAGAAAGGGTCTGTTGCCATGGATATGATCTTTCCCACTATCTCTGTTACCCATACCTCTCAACCTCAGAGGAGGAAATCTGGACAAAGCCATAAATAAAAGTGGGACAAAAGTCCAAAAATAGGAACACAAATATTGCTCTTACAAACTTAGAAAGTTGATAGAATAACAGGTATTGTATTAGCATGAAGTTTCTGAAGGGTATGAAGTCTGAAACTCAAATGCCTATCATTAATTTCTAACTTTAGTCTTTAATGATTTGCCACTAATTTTCCACAAAACCACAATTTTGTGAAAAACAGACCAAACACTTTGGGCAAAAAACTGGACATTCTACGAAAACCTGTACAGTTGAGAGGTATGCGTTATCAGATTTGTGGATATGGACATCCTGAGGCAATGTAGAAATTTCTTTGTGCTTACTGACAACCAACTAATTCTCAAAAAAAACAAAATGGTATGTGAGAGATGTATTTACACAATGTCACTGGAAGGAAAGCTCTCACATAAAAGCACTCCTAAGGTCTATCAGGTTGTCAGTAGTACACACTCTGCACCCATCACACACTTCAAAACAGACACATAAACCTACATATGCCAAGGCACTTATATGTAACCTTCCTAACCCCTAAACAAGTCCTACATAAAGTACACATGACAAATACCCTCAGCAGCTCCCAAATGCACTCTTTAAAAACAACCCCCACATCAACACATACAGCCACATCTCGTAGAGCCTCTACTTCTATACTCATAAGGCAAGCCACCATACAATCCAAAATTCTGGTCATTGGAGACTCCGTTGTGAGTTACCCTGATGTCCCTCGCACTATGCTGAATAAGGAGAAAGTCAAGGAAAGTTGTTTATCAGGGTCCAGGATCTGCCACATTTTGCATGCACTTAGGTCACTGGATTAGAAGTACCAGTATGACTCAGTCATAGTGCATGTCCCTAAATACTTTATCCACAAGTCATCAGGGTCTGCTTTTTAGTTTCACCTCACGTGCTTGGCAGTTCCCTGTATAGAGGCAGATACCTTGTGTTGACATTTTTCTTGTAAAAGCACCTGTGAAATTTCACCAATACCTAGATGCACACAGGGCAACTAGTTTGCAGTGACAAGCATTGACCCCAGAGTTGCAAACCAGATACTCCTGGTATTACTTTATATTCTCATTTCAACGGTCTAGTCAATAAAAAAGGGTCTGTTGACATGGATATGAACTTTCCAACTATCTCTGTTATGATCAGATTTGTGGATATGGGCATCCTGAGGCAATGTAGAAATTGCTTTGTGCTTACTGACAACCAACTAATTCTTAAACAAACCAAAATGGTATGTGAGAGATGTATTTACACAATGTCACTGGAAGGAAAGCTCTCACATAAAAACACTCCTAAGGTCTATCAGGTTGTCAGTAGTACACACGCTGCACCCATCACACACTTCAAAACAGACACATAAACCTACATATGCCAAGACACTTATATGTAACCTTCCTAACCCCTAAACAAGTCCTACATAAAGTACACATGACAAATACCCTCAGCAGCCCCCAAATGCACTCTTTAAAAACAACACCCACATCAACACATACAGCCACATGTCATAGAGCCTCTACTTCTAAACTCATAAGGCAAGCCACCATACAATCCTAAATTCTGGTCATTGGAGACTCCATTGTGAGATACACAGATGTTCCTCTCACCAGGCTGAGTAAGTAGAAGGTCAAGAACAGTCGCTTATTAGAGGCCAGGATCCGCCACATTTTGCATGCACTCAGATCACTGGATCACAAGTACAGTATGACTCAGTCATAGTCCATGTCCCTAAATACTTCATCCACAAGTCATCAGGGTCTACTTTTTAGTTTCCACTCAAGTGCTTGGCAGTTCCCTATATAGACGCAGACACATTGTGTTGGCATTTTTCTTGTAAAAGCATCTGTGAAATTTCACCAGTACCTAGTTGCACACAGGGCAAGTAGCTTGCAGTGACAAGTCCTGCCCCCAGAGTTGCAAACCAGATACTCCTGACATTACTTCATATTCTCACTTCAACAGTCTAGTTAATAAAAAAGGGTATGTTGCCATGGCTATGAACTTTCCCACTGTCTCTGTTATCCATACCTCTCAACCTCTTAGAGCAAGAAATCTGGACAAAGCCATAAGTAAAAGTGGTACAAAGGCCTAAAAATAGGGACACTTTTTAAATATTGCTCTTACAAACTTAGAAAGTTGATAGAATTACAGGTTTTGTATTAGCATGAATTTTCCAAAGGGTATGAAGTCTAAAACTCAAATGCCTGTTATTAATTTCTAACTTCAGTCTTTAATGATTTGCCACTAATTTTTCACAAAACCACAAATACTTTGGGCAAAAATATGGACATCCTACGAAAATCTGTACAGTTGACAGATATGCCTTTATCAGATTTGTGGATATGGGCATCCTGAGTCAATGTAGAAATTGCTTTGCCCTTACTGACAACCAACTAATTCTCAAACAAACTGAAACGGTATTTGAGAGATGTATTTACACAATGTCACTGGAGGCAAAGCTCTCACATAAAAGCACTCCTAAGGTCTATCAGGTTGTCAGTAGTACACACGCTGCACCCATCACACACTTCAAAGCAGACACATAAACCTACTTGTGCCGAGGCACTTATATCTAACCTTCCTAACCCCTAAACAAGTTCTAGATGAAGTACACATGACAAATACCCTCAGCAGCCCCCAAATGCACTGTTTTAAAAATGACACTCACATCAACACATACAGCCACATCTCATAGAGCCTCTACTTCTATACTCATAAGGCAAGCCACCATACAATCCAAAATGATAGTCATTGGAGATGCCACTGTGAGATACACTAATGTCCCTCTCACTAGGCTGAGTAAGGAGAAAGTCAAGGGCAGTTGCTTATCATGGGCCAGGTTTTGCCACATTTTGCATGCACTCAGGTCACTGGATGACAAATACCAGTATGATTCAGTCATAGTCCATGTAGGTGTAAAGGAATTTGAGATGTACCTCCCTAGACAATATGAACAGAGACATAATGGAGCTCTCGGAATATGTGTCTCAGGCTGGTATGAGCATAGCATTGAGCAGCATTTTAGCATTTTACCTTCTCCAAGGATGATGGCACAATATGAACAGAAGATGACTGAATTCAACAATTTGCTTTGTTTCTGTTGTCATTCTAAGGGGGTGCAATATTTTTCAGTATAGTATGCTTCTGAATATTAGGTAAAACATTGTCTTTTTAGGCAATGCCAAACTGAAAGTACTTCCAAAATAGCAAATCAAAACCAAGAAAATCTAAATGTGTTACTGCTCAATGCTAGGAGACTAAACAAAACACCTGCATTCCCTACAAGCTCTCCTCAACCTAGAGAATGCTGATGTCTATGCAGTTACTGAGACATGGTTTAGAGACAAGGAGAGTGGATCTACTTTCATTTACCAAAAGCTGAGAATGTTGAATGTTATTTTTGAGAGATGAAAATAATGAAACTGAAAATCCCCAACAGTGTAGTTTTTCCCAGGGCAAGTAAACACTTGCTCAAAACTACACAAAACACACCATACGGTCTGAAACCCACACCCCCCCTAACTATAAATACCAACTCTGGGATTGCACTACAGTGGGCAAAAGGACATATTTCACCAGGTTGGGCAAGTGTTTAGTTGCCCTTGGAAAAACTACGATGTTTGGGATTTTCAGTTACTTTATTTTCGTCTAGCAAAAATAACATTCGACATATTCAGCTTTCGGTAAATTAAAGTAGACTCGGACAGCACACCAGCAGTGCAAGGCTATAATGCCCTCCACACAACTGGATCAGCTACTACACAGACGTGGACTAAAGGTGGAGGTGTCATGATTTACAGCAAAAATAAATGTATCTCAAGGCTGATCAAACAGGACAATACACTTGAGCTTCTCCATGCTCATATCATCATAGACAAAATCCCATACCACTTCCCTGCATGCTATAAGTCCCCCTGTATGATCCAGGAAATCCATAACATGTATTTGAACTTGTTGGGAACACTCACCATACAACCCAATACCATATTCACGGGCGACTTTAATTACCACATTATTAACTGGGAATCATATATGATACACAGTGTACAGGCACATAGTTTCAAGGATTTTGTAATCACAAACTCCCTGGACCAGATTGTCAATACACCAATCAGGGGTGCAAACATACGGGATCTGATCTTCACTAATATGGTACAGTGCTGCACACCCCTTAGTGTATTGTCTTCTTTGGTAAGGTCAGACTACCAAATTTTCTCCTTTGAAGTAAAAATAAAACCGGGATCCTTAGCTAACACTGGCATATTCAGGAACTACTCTAAGGGCATCTTCATTCTATTAAGTGATAACCTGGCAAAATGTCAAGCCCTTATAAACCCTAAGGACACTGCTGCCTATGTAGAACTTTTCACAGAAACCTTAAACATGCATGTCAATATGTACCCACTAGGAAGAAGTATACAATTAACTCGAAAAACAAACCACCCTGGTAGACTCACAACACCAATAAGCTGTATAACAGAATGAAGAAAATCATGGCAAAAATTAGGAGGTGCAGCACCCAGCAGGATAAAAGCACTCTCATCAAACTAAACAGACAACACAGAGGACAAATAATGTCTACCAAAACCAAATTTTAAGTAAATGAGGCATCCCAGGCCAAGCAAAACCATAAGGCATTATTTAGCTATGTCAGCAACCTCAAAATCAATACACAATTATGCACAGAGCTCATTGCTAATCAAACCACCTCGACTGTGCCAGAAGATATAGTAAACCTACTGACTGATAAATTCAGCTCCAACTTTAACCCTCTCTCACCCTCAACCTTCTCTTAGGAAATACCCTCAAACATCGCTCCCTCTGCTATCATAGGGAACAGGTCCTTAATGCTCTCTCTAAGGCCAAGAACACTGCATCAGTGGGCCCATTCAGTATCCCAGGATGCCTTCTAAACAGCATGCATGAAATATGACCTATTAGGCCCTCTGGAATTGCTATTTAACTGTAGCCTCCAAACAGCCTTTGTGCCACATGAATGGAGAACAGCAACCGGTATCCCTCAGCACAAAGGTGGGCTACCTACAAACCCTGGAAACAACAGATCCATAAGTCTCACTAGTCTCATATTCAAAGTCATGGAAAGTATTATTATGGAAATGATTAATAATGACATAGCAAACCTCCAGACACTAGACCAAGCCCACTTTGGTTTTGTCAAGGGCAGGTCATATCTACTCAGGCTATGGTGGACTTCTTTGAGAATGCCACTAAACAAATGGATTAGGTCAAAATGGTTCACACTACCTACCTTGACCTGGCCAAGGCATCTGACACAATACCCCACTCAAGCATTATTGATAAACTCAGGAGGTTAGGTATAAAGCCTTATGTCACCCAGTGGATAGCCAGCTGGTACACAGACAGGTCCCAGGTAGATAGAATTGGAGAGTCAATCTCTAAAATGAGGTCAGCCACAATTGGAGTCCCTCAGGGATCAGTCCTGGGACCATTCCTCTTTGCTATTTACCTCTCTGAAGTCAAGGCCAATGTCACTGGACTCTGGCTGACTAAATATGCATATACTTGCAAAGTAGAAGCTGTTATTGACTCACCCACTGACACAGATGTTCTCCAGAAAGGGTTGACACAAACAAACAACTGGTGTCAGAGCCATGGATTAAAACTAAAGGCCAAGAAATGCATAATAGTATTCTTTGGGAAGTCATCCACCCTAGTAACTATCATATTGACAACACACCCCTAAGAGTTGACCCAGTAGTCATGGACTTGATGACTCACATAGACAGTAATCTAGCCTTTTACCATTATGTGTCTACAGTACTGAGGAAATAATT
Organism: Protopterus annectens; assembly: GCF_019279795.1. Taxonomy (NCBI): domain Eukaryota; kingdom Metazoa; phylum Chordata; order Ceratodontiformes; family Protopteridae; genus Protopterus; species Protopterus annectens. The sequence goes on from NC_056726.1 coordinate 706,670,152, forward strand.
CTATGCCATGCAACTTATAAGCAAAGGTATGACATCTAGGTCCAAGGAAGTTATTGTTCCACTCTATTGGGCCTTCATCAGACTGATCATTGAGTACAGTGCCCCCTTTGGTATGTACCTAACCAGGCATGTCCAACAATTGGAATCTCCGCAGATATTCCTCACTAAAAGAATACAGGGCAAAAGTAACATGACCTTTGCAGACCACTTTAAGGCACTATGCCTGTCTTCTGTCTCCTACAGGCTGTTCATAGGATCATAGGATGTTACTAGGCTAATGGCCCTGGGGCCCTTACAAGCCTAGACAAGAGTTTATCCCCAAAAAGAACCCTCATTCAGCACCTGTCACCCATGTCAATGAGGGACAAAGGTGGAACCCTGGGACAAATTAGTGGGTTACCATCCACTCATCAAGGTTGCGCTTGTAGCAGGTCAGCGAGGTACTCTGTTTGACATGCACGGGAAGTCTATTCCAGTAATGGGGCAGCCTCTGGGAGACAAACCTGTCACTCCAATAGATTTTGTTAATGTCACATATTAGATTTAGGCCTACTGAGTGGGTAATGCACAAGGAGTTATACTTATAGATATGGAGCATCTCTAGTAGGTCAGGGTCCAATATTGCTTTGTAGACGAGACACAGATCACCTCTGAGCAATCTGTATGATACCGAGCAGAGTGATAGTGATTTGAGCCTGTCTGCATAGGACAGATGTTGGAGATCATGGATTCTCTTTGTGAGGTATTGCTGTGACCTTTCCAGTTGGTGCAGGTGTTTGGAAAGATACATACCAAATGGGGCACTATACTCTATTATAGGTCTAATGAGGGAGCAGTACAGAGAGGTAATAACCTCCTTTTTTCTGGATGCAATCCCTTTACTTATGAGATGAACCAAGTCAAAGGCTTTTATGACCACTGCCGCCACATGATAGTCGAATGTGAGATTGTTGTCAACCTAAGCACCCAGGTTTCTCATTACATGTTGCATGCTTATTAGGTTGCCATTGATGTGGTAATCAGTAGGGGCCATGTTTTTGCTGAATGGTATAATAATACATTTTTTTGCATTTAACTGAAGGCCATGACTTTGACTCCAGTTATTTGCAGCTGTGAGACCGTCTTGCAGTATGTTAGCATCATTTGCAGAGTCAATGACAGCACCCAACTTACAGTCATCCAGAGACTTGGTCAGCCACAGGCCCTTTGTCTTTGCCTGAACCTCTGAGAAGTAGATGCCAAACAGTAGGGGTCCCAGGAGAGATCCCTGGGGAACACCACTAGTGATAGGTCTGCTGTCGAAGGTAGTGGCACCTATTTTGACCTTGGTCCTATCAGTGAGCCAGTTGGCCACCCACCTGATGAGATAGGGATTTATACCAAGTTGTATTAGCTTTTCGATGATGCCCGAGTGGGTGATTGTGTTAAAGGCCTTGGTCAAGTCAAGGTAAGCTGTATGTACTGAATTTCCCTCATCCTGGGCCTTGGTGGCAATCTCAAAGAAGTCAACCAGGTTCAGTAGGCAAGAGCTGCCCCTGATAAATCCGAATTGGGTGGGGCCAAGTGCTTAGAGATTGCCTATGTCCTTGTTTATGAGATCCATAATAATACGCTTCATGGCTTTACATATCGGACTTGTCTAGCTAATGGGGTGATAGTTTCACAGGTCAGTAGTGGCACCACCTTTGTGCAAGGGGATGACAATGGCAGTTCTCCACTCTGCTGGAATGAAGCCTGTAATTAAGCTGTGGTTGAATAGGGTGCTCAATGGCAAAGCTAGTTCTTGCTGGAGATGGTGCAGAATACTCTTTGCCTTATATAGGGCCTTTAACACTTAATTTACAGAGATGTGAAGTGTGGAACAAGTATCAGAGATGTTGAATGGGCTTTTGAGGGGATGGAGGGTGAAGTTTGCGCTGAACCTATCAGTTAGTAGGTTGGCTAACTCAACAGGATCAGTGTAAGTGATACCATTACGTACTAACTCAGAACAAACCTGGGCTTTGCAATGGAGGTTCCTGATGTAACTGAAGAAGGAGCTCTGGCTTCCCTTTGTTTTGAAGGCTAGTTTCAACTTATAATTGACTTTGGAGGTTTTCTTTAGTGATCTCATTTGCTTGTTGAGGCTGAGGAGGGAGTTTTTCCAATATGGAATGTGTTCCTTTTTACCCTTGGACAACAGTTTCTTCCTTTTGTTGCAAAGCCTGTTGATAGAGAATATCCACCACTTAGGTTTGTGTTTCCTTGGGGAGAAATTTTTAGTTCTGTTGGATATGGCTGAGTCCATGCTGTTGTACAGGTGCTTATATACTGCACTGGTGTACTGTTCAGTATAGTTGTATGCATCCTCTGAGGAGTGCTGGTATGAAGCTATTAATACCCTCCCTTAGGAAGTTGTAGTCAGCTTTTGAGAGTTTTTTAGCCTGGTTATGGCTGGGAAGGGGTTGGGTGGGATAGGAACTTTGAATGAGACAGACCGATGATCTGATCTCACCAGGGAAGAACATACTATGGGAGTGACACAGCAGTCACCCATGTTGGTGAGAACCAAGTCCAAATGTTATCTCCCCTTGTGGGGATGAGACGAGCTGGTCTAGTGTATTAGAAATGATGGTCAAGGAATCATTGGGTGAGTGCATTAGTGCAGAAATAGTTCATCCATTCTATAGTGGGGTAGTTGAAGTCACCAAGGATCAGGATGTTAGGGAGTACCATGATTAAATCAAGTAGGTGCAGGTAGGGGAGTGGGTGTCCTGAGTCATGGGGGGGTATAGCCGGCTATTACTTGGATGGGTGTCTTGCCAACTGTCAGTTGCACCTGGAGTAATTCCAGTGCATCATGCTGCCAAACCAGTCTGGAGGTGTGCCTGTCCTTAATGAAGATAGAGATTTCACCACCCTTAGTCTTTCCAACCTCATTTTGGGGTCGGAAAGTGTGGAATGAGGTATAGCTTGGTAAGGTATGGGGTGCTCTTTGCAGCCCTGAACCAAGTTTCCATGACCACACAGACATCTGCATCTTCCAGTGTGAGGAGAGCCTCCAGTGAGTGCATTTTCAGGTTAAGGCTCCTAGCATTTAGCAGCATGACCTTCAAATTGCTTTTTGACAGATCTTTTATGCTGGAAGATTTGTCTTTGGGACATGGCCTAAAAAAGGCACAATGGGGGAGGCAAGAGCCTTGGCCAAGATCCGGAACCCCAGGGGTAACACGTGGAGGCTATCTCTGGCAAAGCATTGAGGCCTGTCAACAATGTCATCCCAGGCAGACAGATACTGTATCCCCTTGGAAAGACACCAGAAACTAAGCCAATTGTTGAAGTCAATTATTATTTTGTTGGTATTATGGCATCATCCTTGGTGAAGATAGGATGCTGCTTAGGGCTAGTGTCATACCTGCCTGGGACACATACTCTGAGAGCTCAATCATGTCTCTCTTCATATAGTCCAGTGAGGTACGTCTCAAGTCATTCACACCAACATGGACAATGACAGAGTCACACTTGTACCTGCTGTGGAGAGACTTAAGTGCGTGTGTGATGTGGTGGATTCTGGCACCTGACAGACAGCTGACCATGACCTTCTCCTTGTTGAGCCTGGTGAGGTGAATATCAGTTTGTCTCACTATTGAGTCACCAATGACTAGTATGGTTGGTTTATTATTATGCCTTTTGGGCTGTGTTGGTTTATTGTTATGCCTAATGGACTGTGTTTGTGAGACACTGGTGTGTTGACTACTGTATGTGATGTGATTGGTGTTGTGTGTGAAATGTTTGTGAGTGTGTTTTGGGGGTCTCTGTTGTTTAGGTAAGTTTCTATTGAGGATCCCTGCATAGGTGGGTGTGTGCTGTGCTTGGCTCTGTGATATGGGTGGTGTGGTGTTTGTGCTGGCAATCTCCTCTGTCAGGAGTACTGACTGTGATGGGAGAGAGCATGGAGTCCAGGTTACCGATGTAGATGCATTTCTTGCAAGTAGAAGAATTATGTGCTAGGAGAAGAGGGCTGTCAGTGAACATGAGGCAGTTGTTACACTGTCTCAGTATGCCCATGTTGAGCAGGCTGGCAGGGGAAACTGATGGGAATTGTCTAGACATAGTTTTCTGAATACTTGGCAAACTTATGGAGAGCAGGATTTGATAAGGGTTTGTCCACAAGAGTGTAGACCACAAAAACCCTAAATGTAAAATAACTGGCCTGAAGTACAAGTGCTAAAACCAAAACTGAGGTGCTTAGAACAGCAGAAACATGTAATTAGTCTACTAACAAGCTGTAATAAATGCAGAATAAGAGCACTTGAACACTTAAGAGCACACAGAACAGCAAAATACGGTAATAAAGTAGGTAGAACACAGTTGCAGTAAGAGCAGTTGAATAAAGTATAAAATATTTTTTTTTTGTTAAATGGAGAGGGAGGAAACACAGCATGACTAAGAGACTAAGGGGTTTGAACTTCCCAAATGTTCTCTTTCTACACAGTAGATAGAGCTGATGAGATGTAACTGATAGGAGTGTTTAAAATCAAAGAAGCAAGGGGGTAATCCTTCCAAATTGATCACACTGTACTCAGTTGAGTGAGCAAATAAGATGGGTACAGGAGGAGTGTCCAAACACAAATTTACAGCAGGGCTGGGCAATTCCAAAGCCACCAAGTTTAACACTACAAACCCACTGAGGCAGGGTGGGAAAAAAACTGAAGAGAGAGAGAGAGAGAGAGAGAGAGAGAGAGAGAGAGAGAGAGAGAGAGACCACAATATTCATTTAATATTCAATGAAACAAATAAATAAAATGCAGTACAGTTTTTTTTTACTATCACTGAGACAATGCAAGTGCAAAAAACATATACTTAAATCAGTTTGTACGTCCAGATGATTGTTAAGGGTTGATCTATACCTGGCATATATGGCATTGTCAGACCATACCCTGATGGACCTCTTGCATATCCACAAAACAAACAGCACTAGAATTACCCATTCTAAAGACTTAAACTTTGGACATGCTGGAGAGACAGGTATGTATCCCAGAGACTACCCCTTCTCTGGAACAGACTCCCCATCCATATGGAGCAGTGTTCCTCCCTAACCCAATTCAAGTGAAACTTGGACAATTGGATGGGGGAACAGGAAATTCATCCCTAGTTTGACACATATGTCTCTAGTGGACACAGGCAGCCTGTAAATGATTAATCTCCCAGGCCTCTGCTTGTAAATGTTTCATCTCTCTAGACTCTGTTTACACTTATCATTGATAACAGAACTTGTTAAGAGATTTGGGATACATGCCTAGGATTAAAAAGGTCCTTGTGCTCTTTATCCTAGTAAACACCTATGAACCTAAATGTTGGCACTTGAAATGCCAAGCGCTGAAAAGCAGAAAATAAGACCGAAAACCGAGAGACGAGCAAGTCTCAAAAATCACCCTTGTCCTTAAAACTGCTTTTTGCAGTGGGCAATCCTCCTGCAACTCCCCATGTATAGAACAAAACTCCCATACTCCCCAAACTTATCTATACCAACTCTAAGATCACCACACCTTGTCGAAAAGGGAAATTCTGAGGAATGGCATCTCAGACTTGGTATATGTATTGCCACAGTTCTACTCTGAAATGCTTACTTCCTGAATGGCATACAGCTAAAAGAATGAAAACATGGCAGAAACACGAAAGGGTGAAAAAAATAAATTTTAATTCTCCCTGCACCCCCCCCCCCGCGATGTTGGAGGCCAAACCACACCTACAATGATTTCCTATGGAAAACATCATCATACAACATTATGGTCTTCGTTGTTTCCTTAGTAACTACTGATGCTTCAGTAACTTCCCTTTGAGCAACTGTAGGGAAGCCTTTCATCTCACAGGTAGTAACTTCAACTTCTTAAGTGTTTGAACCCAATCTCTGTGCTATAAACCTACAAAATATAAATATTTAAAGCATAAAGTAGCACAAAGCAGATTAAGAGATAAGCAAACAAGGGTATACAATAAAATAGCAACTAGATCTAAACTGAATAAAATTACTCATACGGGAGCTCAAATAAATATATTCTGAATGAATGTTTCATGCCAGTTGATGTTGGAGAGAGTCCATTACTCAGCCAGAAAGTACATTTTAGAGATGCATCCTTTGGTGGCAAGATGGGGTACATTACACTTTCAAAAGTCCATAACAGTCAAAAGTAAAGTGTTAAGTCAGCAATATGTGATTAATGACAAATTTAAATATACTTTTGGTGTAGGCAGACAATGTTATGTAACTAGGTTTAAGATAACTCTAGTTTATAGAATGCAAACTACATTATTAATTTTTTATTCCTCTCACACATTTCATCATTTGAGCATTAGCATGGATATTTTTGGCAATTATTAATCAAATCATAAACAAATATTACATAAAACATTACAAACTGCTTGCTATGCTGCTTGTATTAAAAATCATAAACAAATGTTCCGTAAAACATTTCAAAAGTCCTTAGTATAAGGTTCGTCTTTAAAGGAAACAGTATCTATCAGACTTCTTAGGCAATTCCTCTAAGCATGACAGATACAGAATCATTGTACAACAAGTACTGTTAGGTGGGTTAATTGGTAAGGGCTATCGGTGTACAAGCAATGACATTTGTGATATTTTCATATCTTGCAGGAATTTATAGGGTCAATAATCATCATGCATGCATTACAATACATGTTCCCAAGGGAAACATAAATGAATGAATATCTTTCTGAGTAATAGCTGGGAAGGGAAATTGTAGCAATTCTTATTCTATTAATATCTATAATACTAGGCAGCTGTGATGAAAGTTTAATAACATTATTTCCATAGCTGTATGTCTGTCATGAGTGAAACATTTTTCTTGGTTATTTATAACATGTTAGTTAGAAGACAACATTCCATGACACAGGGGCATATTCTGATGAATGGCATAATCTGCAAAACAAGAGATCTGAGCAGGGCTAGCTGATTTTTGTAAAATATGACAAATATCAATATGCAACATATAAAAAGACTGAAAACTTGAATAAATTATTTACAACTTGCAGCATCTAATATGTATATTATAATTTAAAAAAATGACTAGATCTAATCAAATCCTCTTCCTTGTTTTTTTAAAGCATGAGAGATCTTTGAATGTTTTAGCTATATGTGGGTGAGAGATCTTTGAATGTTTTATCTACATGAACACATTGCAACTATTCTGCAACTAGCCAGAAAGCCAGGGTGCCTCACATCCTGTAAAATGGATATAGTACTATTAAACAATTATTGTGACAATCAACATGCAACTAAAACCACATTTGGTTTATAGTCATTAATGAACTCAGTGGGCTGAATTCTAAAAGAAAGTTACAGACAGTGCAACGCATCAAAGGAAGACTTCAGCTCATCAGTAGCAGACATGATTCTATAATGTACACTAAAACAAGACTAATTATCTATTCAGTGTAGGATAATTATGGACTGTGTGCATGCCCACTGAATTCCAAAACACACTGTGTATGTCCAACCCAACTTACATTTGACAGATTGCTTTGCTGACAACATTGTAAAAGCACTTGGCAGAGGTTATATGTGCTCTATTTATTAACCACAAGAGCAATCTCATTAGTACTGAATCCTGCAGAATCTACAGCATTATGTTCAAAAGAAACAAAAAAAGCAACCATCATTTAATGAATTACAGAAGGTTGGATTAGTGCAAGCCATATAGGATAATATGGAAATATCTCCTAGAAGGCACCCAGTGTGATGCCATTACAGGCTACATCTAAGCCAGCTCTCTGATTAGGAACTGATTAGGCAGAGAGCTGGTGTAGGCTGTGGGTAGCATGTGCACTCCACAAATGTATACACATACATTGTGAAGTAATCCTATAACTGTAGAAACCAGGGTTTGTCAGGACCTGGGTATACTGGTCTCTGGGACATTTCCTCAGCATATTGGAGATGTTGTAAGAGTGTCACAGACTGCTGTCATTTACATTGTCTCGCAATTCCTGGCAGCAATTTGCGATGAGGTGGACAAGTACATCCACTTCTTATCTGCAGTCATGGAGTGAATAGCTGCCATGCAACATTTCTATGTCATTGCCAACTTTCCCTCTGTCCTCAGTGCAATAGACTACACCAACATTCCTATCAAAGCCCTTGCTATACCAGAAGCAGAACTGTACATAAATAGGAAGGTGTGGCCAGCAGCAATTTACCAGGCAGTGGGGTCAGCCGATTGCACCATTACAAATACCATTGTGACACACCCTGGTAGTGTCCATGATGCTGTTATATGGAGTTAAAGTGGTCTGAGGGCTGCTTTCCAACATGGTAAAATATCCAAAGAAATACTACTTGGTAAGTACAAGACCACAGCTGTGATGTAATCGGAATCCCCACCTGTAAACAGTACGCATGATATCAACATATATGTTGCCTTCTTCACACCAACAGGAGACTGCAGTTGTCCATTTGAGCCATGGCTAATGATGCCACACAGAGCCCCATCAAACTATACCGTGGAAGCATACAATAGATCACACACTGCAGCATGAAAACACCATTGAATGTGTTTTGGGCATGCTGAAATCTGCATTCAAATATCTGGACACATTCAGGGGTGCACTGCAGCACGCACCTGAGAACACAGCACAGATGATTATTGTATGTGCCATGCTTCACAACATGTTAACAGCAAAACTTGCTGACTTGCCACCTGCAGATGTGGGGTAACCTACCTCAAGAAACCCAAATGGCTGAAGATGACATATCACAGCTGTCAGAGTATGATCAGGAGGACACAGGTGGGAGAAGAAATAGGTGTGGGAAATGGAGGATGTGGACATATGTTCTAGCTCAGACAACACACTTCATCTGGCACATGCCTTTGAATCATGATAAGCCACAGATACATAGGTACATAGAGTAAACATTGATGTTCTCATGTTGCCCTACAACAGCAAAACAGATAAGCACACGTGGAAATGACCCATTAAGTGTGCACATTGAACATCATGCATAGCTAAGCTTAAGGTATACCAGTATGAACATATAAAAATCACTGACAGGAAACATAAGTGCAGACAGACTGTCTGCAAGTTACATCATCAATGAAGAAAACACACATGTACATGTGTGGGATAAATGAGGTTTGCACAACAGAAGTTATTACTGGACAGGATAACATCATAAAGATTAATACCATGGAACATTACCCATGAACCAGCCATGATGATAAGAAATCTATGTCCATGATGTGTATAGGAATGTATCAGCAAGTACATACCTAAAACCATAGGCCATACACTAGCAGTCCATCCTCCATTGCATATGTTATCATTGCAACATGGGCCACTTCCGGATAATATATGTGCAGACATGCAAAGCATCATTGACAGTGACCATACAACATACATGGAACGTATGTCAATGATGAGGATATAGCAACTTAAATATATAAAGATATATGTGCAGATTCAATGAGATATGGGATGGTACACATGGGAAATACAAGTAATCATGGTGATTGGAAATAAGTAAAGAAGAATGCAGTGAGTGCTAGAGTAAGGCATGTTCATAGGCTCATAGGTTTATAGTTGGGTACTAGGCTAATGGCCCTGGAGCCTTTACAAGCCTAGCGCATAGGATTATCCTGGCATCATGCCACCTGACATTAGTTTCCAGTGCCTCTGTCGAGTAGAGCCACTGGAGTGATCCCCGGGGTGAATTTTCTATTTCAATCCACTCATCAAGATTTCTCTTTAAGAGGGCCAGTGAGGTGCTCTGTTTGACATGTATGGGAAGTCTATTCCATAGCATGGTCAGTCTCTGGGTTATGAACCTGTCCCTCTAGCATGTTCTGTTGACTGTGGTAATGTGATTGAGGTCTCTGGAGCATGTGGTGCTGAGGGATTGAGATGTCTCTAGATGTAGCATTTCTAACAGAGCTGGGTCAGACATGGCTTTGTAAGTTAAGCAGAGATTGCCTCTAAGTAGGCGATATGAGACAAAGAACAGATGGAGTTTTTTTTAGTCTGTCCATATAGGACAAGTGTTTAAGGCCTAGGATCCACTTTGTGAGGTACTTTGTGGCCTCTCCAGTTGTTGCAGTTGTCTAGTGAGGTACATGCCAAATGTGGCATTGTACTCGATGATTGGCCTAATGAGGGAAGAGTAGAGGTAGATAATGACCTCTTTCTTCCTGGATGCAAAACCCTTAGTAATGCAATGTGCCACATAGAAGGATTTTCTGACTACAGTGGCAATGTGGTGGTCAAAAGAGAGGTTACTGTCAACCTGTGTTCCCAGCTCTCTTATAATGTCTTTTGTGTTCAGTGGACTACCATCAATGTGGTCATTCATGAGAACTGGGATTTTCCCAAAGGGGATGACGACACAATTTTTGGCATCGAACTTAAGGCCATGGTTCTGATAGCATTGATTGATCTCAGTGAGGCTTTTCTGTAGGATGTCAACATCACTTGGGGAGTTAATAATAGCTCTCAACTTGCAGTCGCCTGTGAACTTTGTCAGCCAGAGTCCCTTCATGTTGGCCTGGACTTCAGAGAAGTAGATGCTAAACAGGTGAGGACCCAGGACTGAACTCTGTAGGACTCCACTCGTGACTGGTCAGCACTCTGACTTGGAGTCAGCTACTTTCACACCGTGGGTTCTATCTGTGAGCCAGTTTGCAACCCACCTAGTGATATAGGGATTGATGCCTAGCTTAGTGAGTTTTTCTATGATTCCTGAGTGGGGAATGGTATCAAAGGCCTTGTCCAGATGAAGGTTGGCTGTATGAACCACCTAGCCTTCATCAACAGCTCTGGTGACTGACTCAAAAATGTTGACCAGGTTGAGCAGGCATGATCTACCCTTCACAAAACCAAACAATGTGGAATCCATTGTTTGGACATTCCCTATACCCTTAGTATTAGGTACATGATGATGTGTTCCATAGCTTTGCATATCAGACTTATCAGGCTAATGGGTTAATAGTTCCCAGGGTCTGTAGTCCCTTCTCCTTTGTGGAGAGGGATGACTGTAGCAATGTGACATTCGGTAGGGACAAAGCCTGAGGTGACGCTGTGATTGAACAAAGCACACAGGTGAGGTGCCAGTTCACTCTGAAGTTCATGTAGAACACAGCCAGTGATATTGTCAGGTCCCATAGAAGCTGTATTCTTGGCCTTGGAAAGTGCTGTTTTAATCTGTGGAGCAGTAATACTGGGTGCCTGGCAATCTACTGGTATTGTGATCGGTCCTTTGGGGGGGTAGTGGGGTAAAGTTGCAATATTATATTAAAATGCCAAAAGTGACACAGTTATGCATAAAGAGGCAGAATTGTGCATGTGTGAATGGCAGACAAGAAGGAAAATTTTAAGGTAAACATCATTCCTATCTGCCCATTATCAAATGATGCAAACATGAAAGCATGACCTCACATATTGCATTACTGTTGTCAATATCATTACTAACACGTCAGTGTCAAAGAGGTAATAAATATTACCAAATGAAGCAGGTCACCTAGGTCAGAATAAATGATGAGAAAATCATGGGGCATCAGACATTTATTTTATTTACTTATTTATTTGTTTATTTATTTATTCTTTTGTAACTGGAAAAATACTATTGAGCCAATGGCCCATTCTCTCAGAGGCCCAGGTAGACGAGCTCTACAACAGATTCACAACATTTAAATAGTAGTTGATGAGTAATTATATACAAGCAGGAAAAAGCCCTGAAACAGATTAAGTATTGTACAATGAGCTGGAGAGAAAGGCTCCACAAAACACACATAAAATACCGTTTACAATAGCTGATGAGGAAAGTATATACACAGAAAGAAAATTCCCATAACAGATGAAACACAATCAGATTGAGATCCATTTCCAGAATATTAATAGAATAAACTATAATCAAGAATACAATATGAACAGCAAGTAGCTAGATACTTTACAGAAGTGCATAGATTAAGCAAACTAATATATTGATTGACTATACTTCTAAAGATATATGGAGGTAAGAAATAATAGAGTATTCTGCTTCCAAATTCACTGAGTAATAGAATGAGATGAGGAATAATGAGCAGGAGGAGAAAATAAATACAAGAAGAGAGCGTTTATTATCAGATAGATGTGAACCCTATCGTAAGACATTAGACAGGAAAATGTATTGCATAAAGTGCCGGATGAAGAGGTAGACGAGCATACATTAGTTGTACGATATCATTAAAGCTGGTAGCTGTTGAGTCAGCTTTCATCTGATGAAAATTAATCTTGGATGTTATGTTGTAGAGTGGGTTACTGGCAGAACAGATTAATGTGGAGTCATCAACATATTGTATGAGGGATGCTTGACATTTTGTGGAGTGCAGGTTGTTAGTAAATATGTTGAAAAGTGGTGGTCCTAGTGTAGAACCGTAGGGAACACCTATTTTGATAAGTAGGAAGAATGAGTAAGAATTAATCCATTTAACAGCTTGGAGTGTGTTGGAAGGGTAGCTGGAGAACCAGTTGGGGAAGATGTTTGAGAGGCCAGATAAAGACTGTTGTTTCAGAAGTAATCTATGTGCAACAGTACTGAAAACTTTGGATGCATCCAGAAATGGCAGAAACCAGTTGGCCTTTGTCTCTGGCTAGGTTAATAGTATTGGTGAAGTTTAGGAGAGCTGGATTACTGCTATGTCCTGGTCAAAAAGCATTCATTTTGTGTGGGGATTTTGTTTGGTTTTATTGTCCATCCCAGAAGTGACCAGTCATGTGCATAATGCTGTAGACTCAGATATGGAGGAAAACATAGCTGGCCATTCTGATGATGTGAAGATATTAGATGCCAGACATGATGATGTCCGTGACCCATTGTCATGTCAAGAACCACCTGGAGATTACTTTGTCAGTGGTCAGCACAGCAGTCATCATTTTTATAGGGTCAAAAATGGCACAACAGAACACATATATATCAACTGTCAATGTTACTCCAACATAGTCTAAAGTGCGCACACTGATGACTGCCCCTGCCAAGTCAAGAAACACAGTACATGTTGCTTTACCTTGGAGCTGAATGTGGTATCACTAGTATGTGAGGACAGTGTAGGAAGGAACATCATTGTGATGTGACCATCTGTAAATGACTGCTGGACTCACAGTGGAGTGGCCAATAGTACATGTGCATGCATGTTGCAGCACAGACAAGGATGCTCGATGACCAAGTGTAGGTCTAATGGCAGGGAGTCTGCCTCATCCCACTGGAGGTAATCTGCTTAGTAATTAGAACATATAACACCTGTTTAGTACTAGGGAACTGCTCTATCACTGCCATAACAAGGCTTTCAACAGAGCATACAACAGATACCACACTTTCATGCTGTGCAGCCAATGCTGCCATGATCTTTCCGTGTCTGTACTCCCATCCTTCATGTAACACACACAGTTGCTGTCCTACAAAATCTGTGGCTTGAGCAAGTACATGAAAGTCATATCCATGACATTGCTGTGAATATTCATTCACTTGTAATAGCAGGCAGACACCCTCTGACATGTATCCATTCATACCAGCTACACTCCCACATGAATAGTGATGGGCAGTAGCACTCCATTATGGGGATGCATCATCACTATTACCACACTCTACATGGGATACCGGGTTATGGACATCATCATGTCTGGCATCTGATGTCCTCACATCATCAGAATGGCCGGTCACATTTGAGGCTACAACATGATCCACATGGCTCTCCATTTTCAGGTTGGACAATAAATCAGTGGCCTGTGTACCACAGTCTATGCTATCACAATGTGGCACATTACATTCCACCTCAGGATCAGTGGACAGACTACTGGAGGAGGCAGGCAGTGGACACGTTACAAGAAGAGACAGATGACACAGGACACATACATTCACACAAATCCCATTATGCAGCTTAGTAATGACATGGGACATATATAAGACTACAATGTTAAAGGGGACATGAACTTATTAGGATGTTGTGCCTGTACATGGTTCAGGGATCCTATATATCAGAGAGATGACATATATGTTACATAGTGAACACATGACAAATGAGACTAATACAAATACTAAAACCTACCTGACATGTACTCTTGTGACTCCACTGCTGGAAGGGAGGGCTGAAATGCAATTGCTATGGGGAAACATAGGCATCAAAAGCATTATTATTAAGCATATAAATAACAGAGGTATTACACAGAGGAGAAAATATAGACATATATCTGATGGGCAAGGCTGATGTGCAGATTGCTGGTTTCCTAGGCAGGTGAAGAAGAACACAGTAGTCATGAAGGGTACAGGTGAGACTATCAATAATGACATGTATTAAACAGATAGAATGTCTTACCATTTATGTTCTTCTTGCTTGGGGAGCATATCATCCACCATGTTGTGGAACATGTAGTATGACAAGGCATGCAAACATCAACATGTGGGTATGGTCTACAGTCATGAACACAGGCAGAGGTCAATGCGGCTGTCTGTTGTGTAAATGCTGGGTAATATATATATATATATATATATATATATATATATATATATATATATATACTGTATATTATCTATACATTTTATATGTCACAATATTGCATCATGCCTATGCACAGGCTGAAGGAGCAGCAAAAGGAGAGAGGTATGTGTTCTAACTACCAACATTAATTTCCCCAGAAATATGCATAATATAGTTAAAAGAAATCCATTTTGCTTGCAGCTTCAGGCATGCCAGTATTAAAATGGCCAGTGCTCTGAAGTGGAAAGAAATACATTTATTGTAGTAGTACAGTCCAAGGTATCTACAAAGCATGTACCCAAAATTCAAACCGGTTTCAGAACCAAGAGTGCCTTCATCAGTGAATACAGGTATTCACAGGACCCCCAATGTGTGTAAGTAATAGCTGATTGTAGTGCAGTGGTGACGTCCTGCTCAGATCGGTTATTTAAGGACATAACATGACAGTGATGAGTTCTACTGTTGCAGTTTGTTGTAAAGTGGATGATGCTAGCATATCCAGTTTTTTGTATAGTAGTGTGGAGATTAGTGAAGAGTGGGGTGGTATGCAGTAGCGTTGGAAGGATATATCGCATAGATATCGCATTATATTTCAACAACTTAGAAATTCTACAAAATCCAATATCACTCAGGATAAAAAAAACTATTACTGCCACCTCCAGGACAAACATCAGAATAACCCAAAAAAGTTCTGGGCAGGTTTTAACAACCTCCTTCATTCTGGGAAGCTTACCACCCCTACCCCCGTGAAACTTACTGGTAAAGATCCCGTAGAAATAGCAAATGCGTTCAACTCTTTTTTTACCGAAACGATCCAGTCCCTAGCCAGTCAGTTACCTTCTTCTTCTTCCTCCATAATCAATGATATTAGTAAATCTCCACCTGCCTTTAATCTCCAACCAATATCCACCTCCTATATTAGAAGCCTATCGGCTGATCGTCTTCCGGCCGAATACTTACAAATAGCATCTGACGTTATAGCCTACCCTATCTCAATCTTGATAAACAGAACCATTACAGAGGCTACAATTCCCTCTCTTTGGAAAATATCATATGTCACCCCACTTCATAAGGGTGGTTCCTCCACGGAAATTTCAAACTTTAGACCCATAGCAATACTGTCCCCAATAGCAAAAATAATGGAAAGGTGTGTTCACAAGCAACTCCTATACTATCTCACCCAAAACAATCTTTTGTCTAAAACCCAACATGGCTTTTGCCCCCATCACAGTACAACTACCGCCCTCCTCTCCTTTGTTGACTCAGTCAACTGTAACCGTAATAACAAACTTATTACTTCTGCTCTCTTTCTTGACCTGTCAAAAGCCTTTGACATGGTCAACCATCAACTATTGCTTCACACCCTCGAAACACTTCACCTTGACAACTCAGCCCTAAGCTGGTTTAACACCTACCTCTCAGGTAGACAACAAGCAGTCCAGTGGCAAAGCAAGCTATCTCACCTATTACCCAACACCATAGGTGTACCACAAGGCTCCATACTTGGTCCCCTTCTTTTCTCGGTATTTATAAATGATCTCTCTTTAATCATCCCCAAAGCCACCTGCATTCAATATGCAGATGACTCCACACTAATCTGTTCTGACATCTCTCTCCATAATCTCCAAGTAGCCACCCAAAACTGCTTTGCTGCGGTTGAAAAATGGTTCACAGAACGGAAACTTATCCTGAATCCAACAAAAACCAACCTACTATTAATTTTCCCCTCCTCAACCACTTCCTTAGGGCAACACCCCTCTCTCATTAATAATATGACCTTCTATGTTCAGTCCACTAATGGCACCATCATAGAGCCTGTTACCAACACCAAACTACTAGGCGTCATTATAGATCACAAACTCAAATTTGACTTGCATATCAGTCAAACAATAAAGACAGTAAACAAGAAACTTGGTTCTATGTACAGAATTAAAAACTTTTTAACTCCCAACACCAAACTAACCATAGCACGGACACACCTCCTCTCCTCTCTAACATATGCCTCTCCAGTACTCTCCTTCCTAAATAAAACTGAGCTTAACAAACTCTCTATAAACACAACCATATTGCCAAATTTGTTACAGGTGAACCGTATCGTACTCACCATTGTATTAACCTAAAGAAACTTGACTGGTTAGAACTCCCCAATCTTCTCAAACTTAACCAACTTACAGAAGCATTCAAAATAATTAAAGAACCAGAGAAAACCCCCTCACTGAACCAACTCTTTACCCCTACACCAATCTTAGCTGCCTCCGATCTTCACATAGTGTCCTGATACAAACTATCAAATCTAACAATTTAGGTGGAGACGCTCTATATGCCAACTCCATTGGAAAACTATGGAATTCCCTTCCTAATAACCTAAAACTAACTACCTCTCTCAACCAGTTCAAAAGTAATCTTAAAAAATTCCTAAAAGCTCATTGGCTATGTCCTTGCACTAAACCGGACTAGTCCAAATAAGTCCACTATCACCCCTTTTCGTTTCCTACTGCCCTCTCCCTCAGCTCTATTTTCCACTAAGATCCCTACATTTACATGTTTAAAACATCTCCAGTTCCTCCGACTGCCTTCCCATCATAATCTCTATGTGAGTTTTATGGGACTATAATTTCATTCTTCTCCTCTGAGCCTATCATCTTTTTCCTCTATACCGTCTGGAACAGCCCAACTCCACTTTCCTTTACATCACTCGACTATTTTACCTATGCCCTGCTTAAAATGTCACCTCTCACTATTATGTTATCAAGCAATTTATGTATTTTAGAAAGATTGTATCCATATATGCATAACAAAGTCTTATTTTTTTAATATGGAGCTTTTCTCCTGGGGTCTCTAACCTGCAATGTGTATGCTTATTTCTGTGTCTCTAACCAATAGCATTATTACGAATTTATCTGTATGTAAGTCAAAGTCCTGTTTTTTAATGCGGAGCTTTTCTCCCCGGGTCTCCACTGAAAATGGATATGTATCTAGTTGGACTAACCCGGTAAACAAATGTAAAATAAAATAAAATAAAATAAATAAATAAATAAAATAAGTCTTAGATATTGTTTCTCTAGATCTGTTGGTTAGCAAAGGTTTAGCCCTGTATGAAAGACTGAGCTTTTAATGTTCTTTTTTTTTCTGATGGATTGGAAATGAAGGTCAGAGTTTATGCTGCCTTCAATGACCTCTTGTTTAGAAACACAACAACAAAGGAGAACCAAGGCAGACGATTACCTAGGTAAATGCACGCAGTCTACAATATATGCTATGATATACACAGGATGAGCAAGGTGAGTACAATACCCACCCTGCTGAAGTCAATGCATCCACTCAGTTTCCATCCTTCTAAAGTCAGACTATTCATAACATTTTGCCATCATTATACAGGATGCCAGTGTCAGTGGTGTGTATGTGGCCTACAGTTGCCCACACCATCACTCTCTGTTTCCGCTCCTTAAAATTCAGGTCACTGAAGGGTCAGTCTTGGTTGCTGATGACACAACCCATAAATTTCAGCATCTCTTATTTGTTCCATAAAGGAGCAGTAAGATGCACACTGTGGGGCAAATGAACTTTGAAGGCTGAAGTAGCTCCATTTGCAGAAAATGTCAAGGAGATCAGATTATGGTGGTTAGGTCACAAAAGCAGGAAATCAGAAGACAATTTGATGAAGAAGATTTGTGAGAGGAAGGAGAAAGGCATGTGTAAATGAAATCGTCCAGCCAAGAGATGGATTACATGAGAGAAGATCTGTGACAGTCAGGTTAGATCTTTGAAGAAGGAAGGGGAATGGAGCTGAATAAAGAAAAATAACAACAGCTGATATGACACACTGACCCCATGTGGAAAAAATGATAAAATGGGAAAAAAAGGAGGGGTTGATGATAATGACATAGTAAGAAAGATGCACAATAATGCAGATCATTGCATGCAAGACTTCAAGTGAGGATGCTGCAGACCATGATAGAGGATGACATGCAAAATTTTCCCAGTGGACAGAAGATGGTCAACATGGCAGAAGACCTGGCTGCATTTAAATCACCTCTCACATAAAGACTTCACAGATAGATACAGGTGAGTTTTTGGAGGCTGCTGCCCATGTGTCATTCTGCAGTTTATGGGTTAATTCTGTCCATTAGAAACAAAATCATGCCTATGTCTTATTATATTAGTCACTGTGACATTCTAGATGCACATGCGAGATATCTTGAGGTTGTATCAGACAGATCAGTGCTCCATCTTTGAATGGTTCCTGGAAACCATCTGCCAGAAGACGAAAGAATACATCAGGTTCCCAAGTACACCACAAGAATGATAGACTGTCATGGAACAGTTATATCGCATAGTCATCTTCCCCAATGTCTTCAATGACATTATTTGTACCCAGGTACTATATATGAAAGAAGGGTCCCTCTCTTAACTGTCAGGTAGTATGCTCAGTAGATGGTGTCAACATACACGTTATAGCAGCATGCCATAAGAACATGCATGACATCTCAACATGAATGGAGATTGCCTTAAGGGCGAAGTTCAGACAGACAGTGATCTAGTGGGCAACTAGACAGATATATGAATGTATATAGTAGATCTGGCAACACTGTTACCAGCATAACTAATATAATGCATATTGCATACCAACATAGTGTTTACCTACTGTAGCCATGGCTAGCGGCAAAGATGCACATAATAGAGCACACATCATGACACATATCATCATTGGGAAGGTACTTGGTATGCTGAAGGTCTAATTCAGATATTTGGATACTTCCAGGGGTGAAATGCAGTATTCAAGAGAAGTGAAAACACTGCATATGGTCCCCATGTGTCATACTGCACAATATGTTAACAGTTAAACATGGTGACCTGCCAGCCAGGTTATCAGTAAACAACTCCAAGATCTCTCTGTAACTGACTGAAAACAGACAGAACTGGCTGAAACTGAGGACACAAATGAGCTATCATGAATCCACTGATGGTTGCTACAGCAGTATTACCAAGTGCAGGAAACCCGACAATGTCTGGTTCACAGCTTTGAGTCATGGCAAACCACAGATATGATAGTATACAAAGCAACAATGTAGTGACAAATGACAGGCTCACTGGTCACAACAACCTATATTACACACTTATAAATGTTTGACTAGGACATGCAGCCATCATACATATCTACATTATCCATACTATACATGTAGGGAGCACTGATTAAATGGTGACAGCTAAAATGACATACAGCATATGTACAAGCAGGACATAACTTAGGCAGGACGTCAAAAGGTGAACGATTATGCAGCCATACAAATGACAGGGCAGGTGACCCTATTCAAATGAATCCTTTATCACTGGATTGGACATCACAAATTCACCCCTGTTCTGACACCCATGTCTCTGATGGTCAGAGGTCAACAGTAAGTAAATTAATCCCCACCTAACAACCCCCCAGACACAAACATACACACATAGCACTTGGCTGTCTCCTTGCTAACATATCCCACCATATAGGCATGCAAGGAACTTGGGAACAAATCTAGGTTGGGTTGCACGGCTAGGTTTGTAAAGACCCTGGTGGTCATTAGCCTAGTAAAAATCTCTAAACCTGTGAACCTATGAACCTATAAGGTTTATTTATAATGCCAAAGACACCCTGTAGGTATGTGTCCCTGTTGTATTACTGGCCAGTCCTTAGACAAAGTTTGTTTATCACATATTCAGGATAATAAAGAGGAATAAATATGAATTTGTTGTCAAGATGGGATGCAATATCCATATTCAGGAGAACATATTAGGTAACTTAGTGGAAGAAATTATATGACAGTATGCCACTCACACCTGTGGGCTATGGGACTTAGGAATTACTGTTATAATACATAGATAAAAGATTCAGCAGCATACAGCATTAGAAGGATGAGAGAACACAAGCTGATCCAGGCCATGGGAAATACAATGCCTAGTCCTACAGAGAAACAATATGCGCTAAAGGTCAAATGAGTGTCTGTTACAGGGCAGGAAAGGATGCCTATGAGGAGGTAGCACACTGCCATGGTCATCTGTTTGTTGATGGGCATCCGAAGTATTACACAGGTAAGACCACAGACATGCAGATGTAATATATGATGAATTGGGGAAAATGATGGAAAGGCAGGCAGCCAGTGCAGGATCTAGCTAGTGTAACCAAGTGTGTATGAGTGTGGAGAGAGTGTCACCATCATGAGAAAGGATGAGGCAATGCATAGGTGTGCATGTGTGTAATGCAGGCGGGTAAGTAATATAAATCAAGCTTGGCAGTCTGCAGATAAATATGATGTCTACAGCATGACAGAGGCATTTTATACCACCCTCATTAACATATGATGTTGTACTAACAGACAGAGACATATCACACATACACACACATGCGCACGCACACACGCACACACACACACACACACACACACACACACACACACACACACGCGCGCGTATGCACCTAGAGGGATTGCAGAATGTTCATTCCATGGGTCAGCAAATGTACAGAGTCAGTGTGCATGGGGAATGTATGCAGCTATTACGAGTGCCTGCAGCCATGGCATGGCACACAAGAAAAATTGACACATTGACTCATGATGGCATTTGACCACAAGTGCGCTATATATATGCCAACAAGAAAATTGTCCACTAGTATCCAACAGCAAAATAGATGTGAATTTTACAATAAAGTTGTTTAAGAGCCAGTGGCATCAGATAGGGACAAAACTGGGTTGGGTTGCATGGCTAGGCTTGTAAAGATCCTGGCTGTCATTAGCTTGGTATAAGTCTATGAACCTATGAACCTATGAGGTGTACTTATAATACCAAAGACACCCTGTAAGTAGGTGCCAGTAATGTATTATTGGCCAGTCCTTAAGCAGATGTTGTTTATCACATATACAGGACACTAGTATACATATCCACAGTGGGTTGTAAGAGGTACAGCAGTCATCATTACCACAGGCAGGGGAAGAAAGGCTTGCACCACAGAAGGAGATAACATGTAGAATGCATTAATAGATTACAAGATGCCTATATTGCCAGCCACCACCACATATATGGGCATCTCTGGCAGGCTAAAAAACTCTGAAATTTCATGATTCAATATAGATATGTCAGTATTACTAGTTGTGGGGTAACAGACACTGTGGGTATACCAGGGCAGAAGCAGGTGGAATGTGGTAACAGACATTATCTGTTGTATCTGAAAGGCTAATAGCAGCATCCAGAGTGATGTTCCCTTGGGCTGTGCAATGGACTGATTAAGTGGTAGCATGTCTACAAGAATACCAACCCCTTCCACTAGGTCAAGCTTTCCTCATATGACACAAGCAGCACTCTGAGTTTGCACATGCTGTATTGAAAGGACTTGCTTTACACTCCCAGAAACGTCCACAATAGACATCATATAAACATCAGTATTGATGTCTGAGGTCATTATATAATATACCAGGTTATTAAGTGACACGGCCTATGCATAACACAGAAGTATTGTGTGCGGTACATATGTACTGATGTATATGTTCTTGTGACTGCAGCAGGCATACACCTTCAGAGATACCTCCACACATATGTACAAGCTGCTCCCATTCATCTGTACATGGCATGAGTGTATCCCACCATAAATCAGAGTACCATGCTTTGGCCCCTGGTCTTGTTGTATGAGCTCATCACCACTTAACCTGTGGCTGTGAAACAGTACTATTATCTGTGACCATGGCTGACAATGCCATGAGCACATTCTCACCCTCTGTTGGGCCCTGTGTGCCACATGCATCATTTTGTGTATCATAAACATGAACACATATATCAACGTTAGTAGTAGATGATGTGAACAACAAACATCCAGAAGGAGGTACTAGGATGAAAGGTTAGGCAGTTACCAGTAAGGCCTTAGCAAAAACATCACTGTGTACACTACCAAATAAAAAATGTACACAAGATAGACTATGGAATCAAAGAATAGAATGTGAGCTTACTATCACCATCATCACTAGCTTCAGCATGGTATAAGCATCCTGCACAGAAAGAGGGTTTAATTGACATTTTTACCCATGATGGTTGTATCACTGCAGTGCTGGTGCTGCGGTAGCGTTGTCGACTCACAGTAAGATGTTGTCCTGTTCGATTCTCAGCTAGAGCGTCTTCTGTGTGGAGACATGCGTGAATGGGCGTACCTTCGTTGAAGGTTGTGCGTCAGGGCCGGCAACTCCGCATGTAAAAATATACTGCCAATCATTAGCGGACCGGAGTTCTGCTGTGGCAACCCTTAACTGGGAAAAGCTGAAAGACGCAACAACAACAACAACCCATGATGGTTGTATGAACAGTATATACATGTGTGGCTGTTTCTTACGTGGCCTATCCTGTTCAATCTGGTGCAGTCTTTGAATGAACAGCTCACTCACCTACAACAAAAATACAAAATATTTACCTGGCCTACATAGTGAGTAAGACTGTTAACCTGCGGCATATACATAGCAACCACATTATCATACCCAGGCACTGTGGTGCACTTTTTCAATTGCCATTACAGGAAAGCAGTGATCATTACTTTGGTTTTAGAGGGAGACCAATAAATTGTAGAATATCAGTCAAACATGACAGCAGAGATCCACGCCACCTATAGCTTCATGTCGTTGATCCAGATATTGAGCATACTGGTTACTAGAGGGTGATAGGCCTGCATGTTCCTCTTGTTTCTACAAACTGCACTGATATGATGGACAATGTCCTTCCACAGTCAAAGGCACAAGACTCTGTTATGACCATGGCTCACCACTTCTTTGCTATGCACCTGCAGTGCCTCTTTTAACAAGTCATTTACCCTAGGGAGGAAATGATCTTGTCTCTGCCTTGGGAAAGACATCTGAAACACACAACAATAACATGCTCCCAATGTTGACAACAAACATATTTATTGAAGATTCTGCACTGCAATACCCCTAGCAGTGATCTGTAATCCATGTGCAGCCTAATGTACACCAGTATGTGACAGGGACATTTCTTTACATGCCAAAAGCATATCACTATGCAAACAGACGTTGACCACAGAGTGACCCATCTGTCATGGAAACAGCATAATCATCAGATACATGTATAAATGTCCTGTGTGGGATGTAACAAATGTGACCATTAAAAGGTACATGCATACATAGTGGGAAAAGCATAACCTGTGCTCTAACATAGCAGTGGAGACCCAATGCTCAGGAAGATGACAGCATTGTAATGCATAACTACATTGTATAGCTAGCCCGTGCCAAATTATATATAAAGTATACAAACATTGATTATACATCGGTCACCACAGTATGCAATATGGTACATGCCTGTACATCACTCAGGAACATTGGATGCTACAGTCTCTTAGCAATGTAAATGCAGGAGAAACACTTATCAGTGCATACCAACTTTAGGAGCCAGTAATACAGAGTAACAGGTGTTATCAGATGTGTATTGGGTCAGATGGTCCAGGAGTGAATTCTGATGACAGACAACACAGAGTACCATGTAAATACTGCATTATGCCATTGCAGATGGAAGACAACTGCAGATGGCATGCAGTGACAGATGTTTACACCCATATGAGAATGGCTGAGGATGGCTTTCTCTACTCCACGCTGTTTCAAAGACCACAAAATCAACTATGAATCTGACAATCAGTTCAGACAGCATCCTGAGAAGACCTGAGGGATCATAGCTGCACAGTTGCTGATGTCAAACAATATAGTTATGACTGGGATTGGAAATCTCCGCCCACTTTGCACAGTAAAACATCCAGAAAAACTCACCCTGTGACCAAAACTAAAAGTGCCCAGTACACTTCAAAGTTCAGTTAATTCAGGTGCAGACAGTTTCAGTTGATGTTCATAGGTTCATAGGTAGGTACTAGGCTGTCGACCCAAGGGCCTACATAAGCCTAGCCAACAAGGTTTCCTGGCTTACACCACCCAAGAAAGTTATTTTCC
This sequence comes from Protopterus annectens, assembly GCF_019279795.1. Taxonomy (NCBI): domain Eukaryota; kingdom Metazoa; phylum Chordata; order Ceratodontiformes; family Protopteridae; genus Protopterus; species Protopterus annectens. The sequence goes on from NC_056726.1 coordinate 706,694,612, forward strand.
TGTGCTACTGTCGAGCAGAAACACAGAAGTGATCCCCGGGGTGTATTTCCTATTTCCCATCCACTCATCAAGATTTTTCTAATGAAGAACTTTGCTTGACATAGATGGGTAGCCTGTTCCAGAGTATGGAAAGTCTCTGGGACAGGAATCTATCCCTCCAGCATGTCCTGTTTATTGTGGTGACAAGGTTTAGGTCCCTAGAGCATGTAGCTCAGAGGGATTGGGATTTCTTTAGGTGTAGCATGTCCAACAGCTCTGGTTTTGACATAGCTTTATATGTTAGGCAGAGATCACCTTGGAGTAGGCGATATGCTGGGGAGTAAAGCTGGTGTTTTTTGAGGCAGTCAGTGTAGGGCATTTGTTTGAGGCAAAAAAATCCTCTTTGTGAGGTACTTCTGTGGCCTTTCGAGCTGCTGCAGATGTCTTGTGAGGTACATTCCAAAAGGGGTGTTCTACTCTATAATGGGTCTAATGAGTGTTGAGTAGAGGGGAACAATGACCTCTTTTTTCCTGGATGAGAACCCTTTTATGATGAGGTGTGCTACGTAGAAGGACTTCCTGACTACTGTGGCAATGTGACTATCAAAGGCGAGACTACTGTCCACCTGGAGCCCAAGGTCTCTTATCACACATTCAGTGTTAAGTAGATTGCTGCCTATGTGGTAGTTCATGGGTACAGAGTTTTTACCAAAGGGGATGACAATGCACTTTTTGGCATTGAGCTTGAGGCCATGGCACTGACACCAGGCATCTGTCTCAGCGAGGCCCTTCTGTAGGATGTCCGCATCATTTGGGGACTTGACTATGGCTCCTAGTTTGCAGTCATCTGCAAACTTCGTTAGCCAGAGGCCTTCTTTGTTAGCTTGTACTTCAGAGAAGTAGATACCAAACATGAGAGATCCCAGGACGGAACCCTGTGGTACTCCACTTGTCACTGCTTTGAGGTCAGATTTGGAGTCTGAAACTTTTACAGTGTGGGTTCTATCAGTGAGCCAGTTGGCAACCCATCTTGTGACATAGGGATTTATACCTAGTTTAGTGAGTTTAGCTATAATTCCAGAATGGGGGATGGTGTCAAAAGCCTTGGCGAGGTCAAGATAGGCTGTGTGAACCACCTTATCCTCATCTACGTCTTTGGTGACTGCCTCAAAAAAGTCAATCAAGTTCAGGAGGCAAGATCTGTCTTTCACAAACCCGAACTGGGTGGGATCCAGAGTTTGGAGGTTACAAATGTCTTTGTTTATGAGTTCCATGATGATACATTCCATGGCCTTGCAGACCAGGCTCATCAGGCTAATAGGTTGATAGTTCCCGGGATCAGTGGTGGCTCCCCCTTTGTGGAGTGGGTTAACTGATGCTGTGCGCCATTCAGTGGGCACAAAGCCTGATGCGAGGCTATTACTGAACATGGTGCTTAATTGGGGAGCCAGTTCGTTCTGAAGTTCATGTAAAACACAGCCTGGGATGTTGGCTGGTCCCATGGATGCTGTGTTTTTGGCTTTAGAGACTGCAGATTTTACCTGCATAGTTGTGATTACAGGGACTCTGCATTCTTCCTGTATTGATATGGGCCCTTTAGGGGGTGGGGGGGGGTAAAGTATGCTCTGAACCTATCTGCCAGGATGTTGGCAATATCAGTTGGTTCTGTAATTTTTGTGCCATTGTGCTGTAACTCAGAGCAGATCTGGGTGTTGCCATCGAGATTCTTGACATAGCTATAGAATGCTTTGTGGTTGTCCTTAGAATTAGTGGTGATTTTGTTTTCCTAGCTAGCTTTGGAGGATCTTATAAGGGATCACAGCTTCTTACTGAGGCTGACCAGGGACCTCCTCCACTCATGGGATTTTACTCTCTTTTGCAACAGTTTCTTCCTTCTGTTGTAGAGTTTGTTTATGGTAGAGGACCACCAGATTGTCTTCCTTTTTTTGGAGGATAGTGTCTTGGTTCTGTTTTTGATAGCATGATCCATGCACTCGTGTAAGTGCTTATAGAGTGCATTTGTGTAGGATTCAGCAGTTGTAACTGTATTGCCCATCTGCATGAGTGTCGTGAAGTTCACCACTGCTGGCTTAAGAAGCATGAGGTTGGCTTTGGAGAAGTTTTTTACTGTGGTTTCCTTAATGGGGGGTGGTGGCAGGATGTGGATATCAAGGGTGATTAGCTTATGGTCGGATCGGACCAACGAGGAGTTGACGTCAGGTGTGGAACACCAGTCACTCATGTTGGTAATGACTAGGTCTAGGATATTGTTTCCCCTGGTGGGGGTGTGGATATGTTGATCCAGGGCATTGGAGTTTATGAATTCCAGAAAGCGTTGAGCTAAGGAGTTGGTACACAAGTAGTTTTCCCAGTTAATGGTGGGGTAGTTGAAGTCCCCCATTATTAGGGTGTTTGGTTGAACCCTAATATTTCCCAGTACATCAGGAAAAGAGGAGTGGAATCCTGGGGCATGGTGGGGGATCTGTAGCAAGCTACAATTTGGATTGCAGTTTTGCCCAGAGTTAGTTGCACTTGGATAACCTTGGCTGCATTATGCTGAGCAACTAGCCTGGAGGTGTGGATATCCTTAATGAATATGGACACACCTCCCTCTTTGGTGTTTCGGTCCAGGTTACATGGCCGAAAAGTATGGTATGAGTTATAGCCTGGTAGTGCAGGGGTGCTCTCTGGAGCCTTGAACTAGGTCTCAGTCACTGCACAAATATCGATGTTCTCCATTTTAAGGAGTGCCTCGAGTGAATGCATTTTGAGATTTAGACTTCAAGCATTGAGTAGCATTACCCTCAGTTTTTGCTTGCCTGTTCCTGTTTATGTGGTGAATTTGTTATTTGAACCTTGCCTAAAAAAGGCACTATAGGGGCAGCAAGAGTCTTAGCCAGTATCCGGAATCCCAGGGGCGACAGCCAGACATTACCAGTACACTGTAGTATCAGCAATAGCAGCTTAGCATCATATTTCACTGTGATATTAGGAAATTTTGAAATTCTACAGCATGATGTCATAGGTTTAAGTAGGGTCTATATTACAAGATTGAAACTTTAGTTAATTGAATAACTAAAGATCGATTGTAGCTGTATACACCAGGGGGATGATATATGGCATCTCTAGCTTTAGGACCTTCAGATATCCTCCTACACATCAACCTACCCTGCTAATTCTTTGCACCCTAGAGCCTCCTGGACAACTTTTACATTTATCATTGCATTCCAGTTATTCATGAGCACAAAGATACCCTCATGAAATTCTATTACCTTGGACATGAATTCCCTAAATTCTGGTTGTATACACCAGGAGGGTGCAACTTGGACATGAATTTTCTAAATTGTAGTTGTATACACCAGGGGGATGATATATCCCCACTACTGTATCTTTTTCTGATTCATGCCACCTCTTTATCCTCACATATCTATAATAGCTGGCATTTAACAGCGCTATGATTTTAATAGGGTATGTCATTGCCACTAGAACTGCTATGCTCCTCCTCATAGTTCCCAAAAGGCTAGACTCCTATCCCAACTGCCCATATTTTGCTTCTCATGCTCTTCGACATAGACATACATCTTCTGTATAGCCACGATATCAGTCCTGATCTGATTTATATACTTGTGCTAGCTGGATTAATCTGTTCATATTTCACTTCGGGATTTTGAAATGACCTCTCCATTTTCCCGTAATGTTTATTTATTTGGTGTGCCCTATTTAGTGCAGCCTTTGTCTTTTTCTGATCTCATCAATTCCTCATTTCTCATTGTGAAAAATAACATCCTCTCTAGTTTCCTTCAGAACCTGTGTTTGCCTTTGCCATTAATTGTCTTCCTTACTCCAGCCCTTGGCCACTAATTGAAAACATCATGGTACTATATGTAAAACTCAAGCAATACAGTAAAATAATTTGAACTTTAAATCTCATTCTTATAAACCATGATAAAAAAAGAAACATTTAAAACATCAAAACAGATTAGCATTTTCATACAGTAACTTTTAAAGTTCATTGCCTTCCAAGACATGGGGGAAAAATAATTATGTTGCTATGTAGCAGTTTGGTTTTCAGGGAAACAAAAAACAGCATTACCGCTGATCTATCAAAATCTGCCTGCTTCCAATCAGCCTTCCCAAAGCCATCCAGCTTCTTGCCCTACCAGAAGATTTGCACATAACAACAAACTCACGTATATCTATTAGAATATAAGAAACTCTTAATAATAACTTTTTTTCTGTTATTTAAAATACATTTTGGTTTAAGTTGCTGTATGATTTTATATCACAATTATTCATTCTGAAATGTTTCTATCTAATAAAACAGGCTGTCACCACACAATAGCCTGAATGCAATTTCATTGGCTGAAGCTCTATCCTATTATTCCTCCCGATTCTGGAACAACTTTTTATATATTTTCCTCTGCTAGATACCTTTCAGTCATATAAATTATTGCATTTTGGGTATAGTTGTGTCCTTAAACAGCACCATATATTCAGTAATTGTATATTCCTTCATCTCCAGTCATGTGTCCTCTGCAGTAATAGTTATTTAAGCTGCTAGGCATGATTTGCCCCTCAGCTCTATCAGTTCTTCCCCTCTTAAAAATGCAATACAGGTTTGTAGACCTGCATACTGTCCTCATCACCTAGTAGATGGTTGGTCATCTTCTGGTTGCCCGTTTTTTTGTATGGATCTCTCCTGCAGGATCTCCCCTCATTCATAAACTCTTTTGTCTTCTCTGCCTCAAAGCAAGGCCTAGATTCTCCAGCTATGGTCACCCTTAGAAGGGATGAACACATTACCCTGCATTTCAGCTTTCTGTGGTGCCACATCTTTATAACCTCATTATTGTTTGATCTTCTCTACCTAGTCAACTCTGAACGCCTGGTGTCCATAGCTTACTTAAATTCAGCTCTTTCTAGATGTAGGTCTTACACCACACTAATACATATTCTTAGTCTCTTAGTTGTGACATGGGCCCCCATGAGAAAAAAAACATAATATACTCCTTCCGTTGATCCCAACAAATATATCAAATGCTTTTGCATAAAAGTTATGCAACTTGCCTTTTCATCCACTCTAGAATATCCAGAAAATGGACTTTCTTCCTTCTTGCTCTAGCTTCCATTATTTCTCAGTCAAGAACTCCATTTTGCTTTCAAAGTCATCAAATGTTCTTCTCAATTGCTAAATTTCACTTTGCAGCTCCTCTGTGCTTTGGACAATGTATTGTCTGTCTCTGCATTCCTGTGACTGATACTTTTAGCTAAAGTGTCAATCTTCATGTTAACTTTGCTGACCTCTTTCAAGATGACATCCATTGTAGCCACAGGATAATCTGTGTGGCTTAGTGAGCTTTCATCTTGGGAACTAACTGCTGTTATTCCTGCTTGTGCTTCTAATGCTTTTTTCCTTGTTAGTCATAAAATTCACTTCCTCGTGTTTATTTTATACAGTGGTATCCAACTCAGTTTGGGGTTAACTTCCTTTTGGCTCTGTTTTTAGTCTGTGGTTGCTGGTCTTTTTTGTTATTCCCTTTATACCTGGAGGATGATGAAGGAGCAGGATGTACTCACAGTGTTATACAATAAGTCCTCTATACAGATGGTATTTTGTAATGTTCAGTGGTGTTTCTGTGGGAGCATGTAGACAATCACATGGATATATATCAGAATATGACTTTTTATGACACATAGCAGCAAAGTGTACAAATGTTTCACACAGTTTATCCCATTGTGTACCTCACAAGTTCTGCTGGGCACAGCATCAGTGATTGTTGCATTACCCTGCAGTCACATAGTGATATAGGCTGTGCAATGGTATGCTACATAGAGTAGTCACTATTATGATGCCTGTAGTAATTCTTCCTGTCCATTCCACATGCACTGTGTGAGCAGATGCCACACATTTCCATCATGTTATAGTGTTGCATGTATTATATACTGATGGACTATGGATCCCCTATGCATACTCTTGGGTGCATTGGTTTTCCATTAGACATATGGTACATTAGCATCTGCCATTACCTATGGAAAGGATAGTCAGGTCACTGTGAATGAAAAGATTTTTTGGATAAACACCTACATGGAAAAAAATGTCCTGTTTTAAGAAATGGATATGTGTAGAGCATCTAAGCCTTGTTTTGGGCACACGTGTTCAGACATGATGGTGTGCATTTGTCAGGATTAGGGAAGATAATTTTTGCAGCAGATTTGCAATATTTGACAAACACTAGGCAGGATTTTTGCCAGGTCGAAAATTTAACAGTTCACAGATAGCAACATTTGCTGCATCTCTTGATGGTTGTTAATGCTAGGAGTATTAATAATAAAGTGTTTTATGGAAAATTTGCTACGTTCCAACAAGTTTGATGTTGTTATAGTTTGTGAAACATGGTTAAAGAACAATGACTGGAAACCAATTCTATTGGGATATACATTTTTTACTGTAACAGACATTCTAACAAAAAATCAGGTGGAGGTGTTATGAAAGGGATTAAAGATAGCTATGGGACCTGTGATTATTACATGTTCAGTGATAACACCAATACTATAGACTGTGTAACTGTAACAATAAAGATAATCCTGGAACACATAACAATTATTGGAGTGTATAGACCACCAAAGTCAAGTGCAGATGACCTAGAGGAATTCATACATTTCTTACATGAAACACAGGAGGGAAGAATAATATTAGCTGGGGACTTAAATTTACCAGAAACAGACTGAAATAATATTGACTCAATAAGGGCAGTAAGGAAATTATTCACAGAGTATATTCAGGAGCAACAATTGGTTCAGATTGCAAAAAACCTACAAGGTGTCGGAACATGCTAGATATTGTTTGTGTTCCCAAATAAATTACTGTACCTTCAAGTTAAGTTTTACCACCATTGATGTGCAGTCATCATGGGGTTATTAAGGATAATTTGTCGCTAGATAATTCTGCCAAACTGAAATCTAAACCAATACACCGAAGGTTAATTACAGATTATATGGAAGCAAAACAGTCAATATGTAAAACTAACTGGAGTGAAGTGTTTGGTGAAAAAGCTGCAGATGGAATGTGGAAAGTTTTGAAAGAGAAATTGTTTCAGTGCAAAAAGTAAAAAAAACTGTTTAACATCAGGATCTAGGCATACAACACCAGGGGGATATATTTCCACAAGTACAATATATCTGATTAAGGTGAGAAAGAAAAAAATATAAGAAATGGACAAGAAGTTGAACTACAACTTTGAGAACTGAAATAAACAAGCTGGACAAACAGATTAAGTATAGTGTAAGACAAGATCAAGAAAATTTTGAAGAAAATGTATATAAAGATATTAAGCATAATAGGAAACCTTTTTATAGATACATAGGATGTGGAAGGAGTAAAGAGACACAAATTGATAAACTGTGTGCAGATTCTAAAATTTATTCTCAGACACAACAGATTATAGATATATTTACAAAATCTTATCCAAAGCAGCTTGGCTCCACAAAAGGGGTGATAAGCTGTCCTAGTGACATCCAGGTAACCCCAGATAATGGAATCAGATTAGATTATATCGAAAATGAACTGTGCAAACTGGATCCAAACAAAGCGCAGGGAGGAGACGGAATTAATAACAATGACCTGAGAACACTTCAGCAAGAACTTCCACTACCATTATATCTATTATTCACTGAGTTATATAAATATGGGAAGATTCCTCAAGATTGGAGACACGCACTTATTAAATCTGTCTTTAAGGGAAAGGGGAGTAGGACAAACCCAGAATCATATAGACCCTTAAGTCTACTTTCATGTTGTGGAAAATTAATGGAGAAGATAATATTGGATAAGTTATTGTCAGACCTGGATAGGTTGGAACTAGAAACAATATATCAGAATAAATATGTGAAAAATAGATATATTACCACCTGTAACATGATGTTCTATAACAATATAATAGCTATGAATGAAAAATTGTGCTGTGATGTAAATTATATACCCCCGTATTCATGAATCCTCTGTGTAAGACTAAATAAGTCTTACTCGGAGGCTGCAGTTGAACGGAAAGACATCAGCGTGCCATGAATATTCATGAGGGTACGCTGACTCAACCCCAAGTCTAACACGGACCGTGCAGGCAAGCAGGGGGTATGTCCGACTGCCGAGCAGTGTAAAGGTCCACACCCCTGCAAGTGTGTGAAATGCAAAATGTCAACACACAAGAGCAAGTCCGCTCAAATGTCCATGTACCCAACACCACACTCCCTGACACTGTAAATCCCCAGCACAGTTATAAAAAGTAAAACATAATTTTTTTTTCTAATTCCCGATATAGCTGCACGTATTTGCGTGTGTAAGCATGGGTGTGCCCATTGCTTAGCTGCAGTTAGCAATCTCGACATGGAAGAGCATAATAAGGAATGTGTATGCAAATTATGCCAAATAGTAATAGCGTAGTGGTAGAGCGTTTGCACAAAAAGGAGGCATTCACGGTTCGAGTCCCACCACTCCCCTTCCTATTTTATGTTCAAAATGAGTATATGAAATAAGTCCTGACAGATATGATAAAACTTTTACTAAAAAGCATTGAAATGGCCTATGTATCAGTGAACAAAATGTAAAGTTATAATGGAACCTGACATATAATTGTCTGCAGTTAAGCAGCGCTTTACCCAGCTCAATGTAGATGCCCATAGCTAAATCGCGCTTTACCCAGCGCAATGTAGGTGCCCATATCTAAATCGTGCTTTACCCAGCGCAATTTAGTTGCCCATAGCTAATTAGCAATTTACCCAGCTCAATCGGTTTGTGCGGATGTGCGTGCCGTGCCAACCAGTGCACCGTCGGGCAACGTGGAGCAACGTAGAGCAAAGTTGCTTAAACACAGCCATGCCCCCTAACCTGTTTGGACAGTAGTAAAATAAAAAGCAATGATAAGGTTTTAACCCAGGACACTGTGCACCATAAATCAAAGTACTGAACCACTAAGCCACGCCAGCTTAGGATAAACATCCACTGTTAATATATATATATATATATATATATATATATATATATATATATAGTAATAATTATTAGATTAACCATTGCTAAGCAGGTCTGCAGTCAGCCGAGAATATTCAAAAATGGCCAATCACAAAAAAGTGCGGGAAATGCGGCATATTTAAGCTGCATAGGCGGGAATACTCGCCATAACTGATTGTAGCTCCCATCTGCAGTTAGAATGTCTGGTGCTGGGGCATCAAGGAGTCAAGATACATGGTTTGGCTCCTAGTCCATTGGCATGAGACTCGACTCCTGCAGGGCCAGTTCCAGGGAACGGAGTATAAGGCAGAGGCTTGGAACCGGTTATCTCATGAACTCACCAGTGCCACAGGCATCCCTCGGATTGGTGAGCAGGTATGTCACCACCATGCAGACCTGAAGAGATGGAAGCAGGACCTTCTGAACCAGTGGATCCAGGAGGCCCGTCATATGCGTGATGCCCCACTACTATCTAGGTACACATGGAATGCAGTATGTAAGACATGCTAATATAGTCTAAATAATGGATAGGTATGTTTCAATATCCCTTCATTTACTCCACAGCTGCAGGTGTTCATGCTATGAATCAGCGAGCCTATGCAGATAGGCTGCTAAGGCTGCGCCACCAGGCAGGTTAGTAAATATTCTGCATGTATTGTTACATGATATATTTGAGTGAGCATGACAAAAGTGTTTTAGCCCAATAATACAGCAATAAAAGGTCCTGAATCAATCCTCTGCATGTACTGTTATATAACAAATGTCAGTGAGCCAGAAATAGAGTGTACTAACTCAGCAATCAAGGTAAAATAAGTGTGGGATACTATCTCTGTATGTACTGTCATATAATATAAGTGAGCAGGCCTGAAAAAGAGTGTTGTAACATATCAATAAAGGTATAATATGTCCTGAATATGTCTTCCGTATGCACTGTAATAACAAGTAAAGGAGAGAGCCTGTAGAAAAGAGTGTTCAATGTAATTAATAAAGGTATAAAACTTGGAGTGTGTCTGTGTCACTTACTTTGAAATGTTGTTGTACTCTTGCACTAAAAAATAGTACTGTTGTATTAGGTGCTGTCAACCCACAGTTGTGCAGTCCCATAGGAAGTGGATGAAGGAAGTGGCAGTAGCTGTGAAGCATAAAACATTCATTCCCTGAATAAATCCTCTGCATGTACTGTTACATATCATAAGTCAGATAGCCAGGAATAGAGTGCAGTAACCCATGAATAAAGCAAAAACATGTCTGGAATACTATCTCTGCATGCACTGTCATAGAAAATAAGTGAGTGACCTGAAAAACAGTGTTGTAACCTATCAAAAAAGGTATAATATGTCCTGAATAGGTCTACTGTATGCAGTGTAATATCAAATAAAGGAGAGAGCCTGTAAAAATAGTTTTAATGTAAATAAGAAAGGTATAACACTTGCAGTGTGTATGTGCCAGTTACTCAGAAATGTTGTTGTACCCTTGCATTAAAGAAATATTACTGTTGTATTAAGTGCTGACAACCCACAGTTGTGCAGTCCCATATAAAATGGATGAAGGAAGTGCCAGTAGCTGTGAAGTATGTAATAGTCCTCAACAGTTGTTAAATGGCTGACATGCATAGGTAAATCTGGCACATGAGTAGCCTGTCAAGGTGTTCCCCAGAAATGTTAGTGTGCTACCTGAAAAGTAGGGTTGTGTAGAAAAATCAAGTGAAAATGTCACGTGAACACATCCAGATGGGCAGATACATAAAAATATAAATAAAATATAAGTATGTAGCAGTAACATCTGCATCTTGGACAGTTACTATGTCAGATATAGGTCAGGTATATAATGAAGTAGCCAAACCCATAACGCAATCAAATGCATGTTGCCTAGTGTAATAATACATGTAGAGGATATACACCTGCAGTCAATAGGGATGTAGTGTACAGTTAAAGTACTAATAAGATGTTAATGGAGGTTTCTTTTTACACCCTACTCCATGTGCATAAACAATGCAATTCCACACCTCAGTGGGTATGTCTAATCTCATAGCATTTATTGGGACATATGTCCTATTGCTATATAAAATCTGCATTTACTTTGATGCATGTCCCCTGTTAAAACACCACAATCTTGGTGGCCTGTTGCCACCAATCATTCCTGCATGTTGTTGTAATGTCCACTGTCGTTCAATATATGCATGTGTTATGCTTGCTGTTCAACTGTTGTAACCCTGGTGTGTTGGGTTAATGGGAATATTACTGCATGCTGTTACAACTAACTTGAAATGCTGTTGTCTATGTTGTAATTAAACACACCTAATCACAGAACGTATGGGAAGGCCGGTCCCAGCGGACCTACCTGTCCCTCTTCAGCTGGCAGTTGCACTTGACACCAGCAGGTCTGGTGCCCAGCCCGGGCTACCCTCCTCCGTTGGTCCTGTGCCACCTACGGGTGGAAGTGCTGCAGGGGATGGCACTCATTCCCCCTGCAAGCGTGGGTGGAGAAGGGCCTCCTGTCACCCTCCGAAGGGTCCGAGTTGTGGTGCGTAGGGAGATCCAGTGTTTAGTCGCTGATCCCCTACACCAGCTCGAGGCAAGAGTGGCATGACTCATGGGTGAGCCTGCCCCTCCTACGCATCCCCCAGCACAGTGACCCTGGGGTCTGTAACGGTTCAGTGGTGACTGCCCATGGGTGTGGATCTCAGTCCCACTGTTACCATCTGTGGGCTCATGGGCTTGCAATTTACAAACATCTGTCCCCGTCAATTGTGTTCACCCACCCCATGTGTCATACTCCGCCCCTGTATGCGTCATGTTTGTCTTGTCTGTTTACCTACCCAACCTACCTCCCCAAATATACCTATTTCCTCTACCTCACTTTCCACTCTCCCCTGCAAAAAAAAAAAAAGGCAATCTGTACCCGCAAAAAAATTACGCCCCATACATAGCTGCCCATTTTGCACACATGTCCGCTGGACATGTAAACTGATAATTATAATTGGTAGTACAACATACTTTGTTGTCCTCACCCCTCTCTCAGGGGTGGAAGGTTTCAAATTTCACTCCAAATTTGCTACATATGCACAATGTTGCTGTTAAAGAAATGGGCAGCTATGGACCTTCCCTACACCCGTCCTGCACATCACGAGCTTGTGTACCTACTGTCTTTCCCTCTTTGTGACCTCTTTTTCACCACTTTCCCATCTCCCCATTTTCTTTTCTTTCAAAGAAATTAGCGCGGGGGATAGCTTGGATGTAGAACTGAACAAGGACATCTTGAATCACAGTTTTACGTCGAAGATTTTTAGGAAATCCACATACTCTAACGCATTTTTACATTTCTCCAGTTTCCACCCTTACCAGCAGAAAAGGGGAGTAGTAAAAGGGCAACTCGTGAGAGCTGCCAGAATGGTGACTTTGGAAAGTGATTTTTTTCAGGAGAGTATGTTATTAAAAGACATGTTTCTGAAATGTGGATATCCATCTAGTTTGATAGATGATCTCATTAAAGAAGTCACTAATAAAAGGATAAGTGGTTTATTTAAACCAATATTATGTACTAAAAAGAATGAAAGGGCTATTATAACAGGAGTGGATTTGTTAGATAACTTAGCGACCCCACTTGACCCCTTATCATCACTTGATTCCAACAACTTAATTGGATCTAAGCCCTATAATAAAGTCGAGAATTGGGAATCATTCACATCCAGTTATATCACCACTTTCTCTTTGGATGCCCCATCTTTAAAATCTGTTATTTTTAAAAATTGGGGTTATTTATGTGAAGATCAATCAATGAAGAGATACATTAATGAACATCCACATGTAGTTTTTCGTAAAGTGTGTAATTTGAAAATCATGTAGGAAAACAACAAACTCACTGTGCACTGTCCACACAATGGAATGTTCAAATGTGAAAGTTGCCATTGGTACAAGTTTATTAAAGTGGGCAATACATTTACAATAAAAGGAAGAAAATTTCACATTAATGGGAAGTTTAATTGTAACTCCAGGGGGGTTGTCTATCTCAGTGTGTGTTCTAATTGTCAGTTTTTTTATATAGGGAAAACGGATAGACAATTGAAGAATAGAATTTATGAACACTATTATGCAATCAGCAAGGGGAACTCTACCAATGCCCTGGCTAGACATACTTTATCAAATCCTGAACATAAATTTTTATTTATGGTTATTGAAAAAATACCTGACAATGAAAGAGGGGGGGCCTATTTGTTTGAGACTCGAAGAAAAAGAAGTTTTATGGCAGTTGAAACTTAACGCCTCAGTCCCGCCAGGTCTTAATGATGTAATTTCTATCAAAAGCATTCTAAAACTGAAAGCTTTACTTGGATAAGTAACATATATTATTTTATAGATCTTTTAGGACAATTTAATATAATCATTATGTGATTGTTTTATGTTTTTTGTAGCTTAAGTTCTTTCACTTTAAATTGAGGTAAGGTAGCTTTAGGAAATTATGTTTTAGGAAGTGATGTCATTTTTTTTAATTATTTAAGGGCTGATTATTTGTATGTGAATTGTCTGAAGAAGTTTACATATTTTTAGTAAATGAAAGCGCTAACATACGTTCTGGTGTCCTAGCATTGTGCTTTTCTTCTTTTTCATTAGTACAGTCCACATGTTGTCAGTAAATGTGTGTCATCCATGGAAACAGAGGTCAGTGTTCCACTCCACTCATCAGTCATAACACCCATCATAGAGTACAATGTCCCTGTTGGTATGTACCTCAGAAGACATCCACAGCAACAGTAGATGCCGGACACATACCTCACAAAGAGTATTACCGGACTCCAACAGATGCCCTATGCTGACTGTCTTACAAAAACACAGCTACACTGTGTCGCATACCACCTATCCAGAGGCTACCCCTGCCTAACATACAAATCTATGGGAAACCCACAGGTGTTGGACGTGCTCCATGTAAACAGATGGAACACCAAACAAGATACACACTCTACTGATCTACACCTTGTAATGTAAAAAGCAGAACATGCTCGACTGGCATATTATCATCACAGACACATACCATACTGTGGAACCAACTACCTATCAACAGCATATGAAGGTCCTCATTAGCAGTTGCCATGAATAACCATGATGATTGCATGTGAGATAGGAAACACAACCCGGTAATCACTCCTGTGGCTCTGCATGACATGGGCACATGAACCTACATTACATGGGTGTTATAGTGCAGGGTACCATATGTCTAGGCTTCCATAGGCCCTATGGATAACAGCCTATCAGCTACCTAGGACACGATACACACACGCATGTACCTGTTGCATCACATGCTATGTGAGGTTGACTGTGTGTGATGGAGAATGTGTATGTGAATGTGTCAATGATGTGTATATGTGTGATAGCCTGGTGGGAATCTGTGTATACCATGGTATGTATTTTTGTAGCTCTAATCCCATCAAAAGGTCCGTATGCTATTGCTAGGCAGGAAAAGCAGTATGGCATACATTGTGACGTAGTCCCATGGTGTCGACTGGAGTGTGCCATTGTAGGCTAAAGCAGTACATGTATGCTTATTGATTGTTAACACTAGTGAATACAAGTCACGTATGGACTGTAGTACTACCTGAAGCTGTATGCCTCAACTGCACAGTATGGTTTATATCCACATGGCTTGGTAACACACTTTTGTTTGTTACCTGTAGTTCTCATACATTACATACCTCAGGCATTAGGTTATGTAGGTGCTGACACACAGTAATGTATGGTACACAGGTAAATGTAATCTGGGTTGCCATACCTTTGTGTCTTGTAGGTATGTCTGATGTGTGTGTGGGTATGCCTGTAACATGGCCTCAGTGGTATGTGTGTCACAGGATATAGGTGCGTATCTAGCAACATGTATAGTGTAGTACAGCAGTATGCCACCTATAGTGATGAATGTGCACATATGTTACTGATGGGTTTGCTATCAACAAGTAGTGTGGTGTACTGGTAGTACTGTAACCGTACTGTACATTGATTTCAATGGATGACAAATGTCTGTATGCATTAGCTTCATATACACCTCCTGTGGCTAGGTGTTGCATTGTGTCACATACAGTGTGCCATGTACTGTTGTATAGTCTTACATAATGGTTCCACTTTGTTGCTGTGCAGAACATGGTTTGGTATATAGTATGTGCCAGGCACTGTCAGGCAGTTGTAGGCTTAGCAGTCATATGTGGTATTAAAAGTGTGTATCTACTGACAGCCAATAGGTTGCTATATATGGCATTTCATTGATGTCTGTACATTAGAATGTTGAGTGTGCCACATGACTTGCTCACAATTACTGTTTAATTGTCTTCCAGGGTTATGTCACACAACAGAAAGCCAGCCTATTCCCCTGAGGAGGAGGAAGTTATCTCAGATGCACTCATCCAACATTATAACCTTCTGTTCTGAAGAACCTGCCAGGACCAGCACGGTCGCACTGCACTGTGGCAGGATGTTGTCCATCGGGTGAATGATGTAGGCATGCATAACCAGACTTATGAGCAGGTACACCATCACTGCAGAGATTTAATCAGACATGTCCGGCAACATGCCTCCGATGTCCACAGACAACAGCTTGCCACAGATGGTGGTGCTGCTACACATCCCTCCTCACCAGAGTGGAAGAGCTGCTCCTCAGCGTGGTGGCTCCTGGCCAACCAGTACAACACACCTGTGTCATCATGGAGGCCGGAGTCACCCAGCACAGCGATAACGAGGGTGCAGGTAACATGGCATATCCCTAGACCACTGTTATCCCAAGTGTTATAATATGCATTAATCAGATGTGTACTGTGTGTGCAGAATATGTGGAGCCTGGTGTCATGCAATACTGATAATTTGGGACATTATCTGTATGCCTGTGACTGTCACCCCATGTACTACTGTATAATTGCAGACTCACAGCAGCAATGCCGTAGTTGTTGACAGTGACATACCGTCTCATATCCTTGCAGGTCCCTCTGGTGTGGTAGCAAGACAGCATACCCATGCTGGTGAGTGGGCTACAGTCAATATAGCATATAACATGTGCATGTCATAGGAAAGTTGTAGGCCATATACACATGTTAAACACCTACACATAATACATGCTCTGCATGTTCTCTGTGTGACTATGCACTTCCCAGTGACATGGGTAGCTGACTCATACACATGCAATACACAGAGCATCACAAACAAGTGGGGTACACTGTAGTGGACATTGTATAGGCAGAGTCAATACACATGCACACAACATACACCACTTTGTCATATGCAGTATGTGTTAATATGATACACAAGGAGTATGTAGACACCTGCTGTAAGGTCATACTCCAGAATCCCATATGTCATCAACACAGCACATATACTATACCTGGGGGTAGAGGCCTATCACGGGGCAGTGTGACATGCGTCAACACACAACACAGTCATGTTAGGCAATGCTCCCTATTGAACACCTGACATGCCCATGTAACAACTGTCTATGAACTGTTAAATGTAGCCTAAGTGGTGCAGGTCAGGTACGGCAAGATAGTTGCCAGTGTGACATGCATCAGTGGCCTTGAGTGACCACATGATGCTGCCTGATGATGGCTCATGGCACTACACTACATCCAGTTACAGTACCTGCAGTACTACACATAGCATTCATTGTTATACACCAGACAGTTGTGTGCATCCGGCCATGGTTTGTATACCTATGAGTGATGGTGCACACGACATTGGAAAGTGTTTCAGACTTGCAGTGCAATGTTGTGTCCATGTACACATTGTGTACCAGGGTGAAGCCAATCATTGAACAACACACATGCATCAACGGCATGTATACTGTTATCAACAAGGACTCTCTACACTCGTGCTGCATGCTGTTGAGCAACACACATCCTGCATGCTGAAACGTGTGATAGGACTCTTTGGCTTGTGATACTGTACTTCACCATCGACCACTAATGACTATGTTCCATATTGCTGTTGGTGTATGTGTGTCAACTTGAATATGTAGTGTATCAGTGTGCATGTGTGCATGTGTGCATGTGTTCATGTGTTCATGTGTTCATGTGTGCATGTGTGCATGTGTTCATGTGTTCGTGTGCATGTGTGCATGTGTTCATGTGTTTCATGTGTGCATGTGTTCATGTGTTCATGTGTTCATGTGTGCATGTGTGCATGTGTCCATGTGTACACATGTGCAAACATCCTGTACAGATGTTAAAGTGTGCTTCCTGTCTCCCTCTCACAGGTACTGAGGTATTGTTGGATGGGTGCAGCAGGGAACCTGAGGTCACTGCCACAAATAGTGACCATGATGATACATGTGTAGTGGCACAGGCATGTTTGACAGGGTCTGTCGGTGGTCCACCAATCGACAGTACACAGCTTTCCACACCATCTATGTGCACAAATATACTGCCATTACATCCCTCAATACCAATGGCCTTAGGTGAGGAACAGGATATGGTAGGCATTGGCCAGGAAAGTGTGGTATCTATGGCACATGCAACCCCACACAGCAGCCATGCCCAGACATCCGGAATGGTACCACATAGGCATATGTCCAGGGGTTCTCGTGGGAGCACCGCTGGTCATAATGCCCCTGGCAGGCTTGCCCACACAGGTCTCACAACCTCAGGTATGTTCCGGGCTGTAATGCAAGTACCGGCATGTATGGAATGATACACCAGGCAGGGACTATGGGCGCAGAGGGCTCATAACACCGTGATCAATGACAGTATCCGTGACCTTGCCGGTGTCATCCGCAATTACACTGATGTCATTGATAGACGTTGGGGGGGAGACACTAGATGTCCTCCACAATGTTATGTCCATGTGCCAGGACAGTGCAGGATGGCTGGGCCGTCGACGTGGACGTATGCCAGCAACATCATCAGCTGGCAGTCATCGTGGATGACACCCAAGTGCCAGCTGCTCCCGTAGTGCCAGTACCAGCCCTAGCAATGTTATGGCTGGGCTGTCGGTAGACCATCTGAGACGACCACGTGCACATGGCTCTGGCCAGTCCCAGCAGGGACATGGGTCCAGTTAACATTCCCCTGCCTCTGACGACAGTACTCAGTCTGGCTTAGTACCCGATACTGTCTGTGTCACCCCTGCCAGGCACAGGTACTGTGTCTGTGGCCGGAGACAGTGATCTGTACAGCCTGGCAGGTACAGTATGTGGCTGTCCTACAAACTGCTGTATTTGGCAGCCACAAGGGGGTACTGTGTGCATGGAGACACACATACATACTACCAACACGTAGGGCTAACACATACACACACACACACATCACATCAACACTGACCCATACCGTACTGTTATCCCACACACACACACACACACACACACACACACACACACACACACACACACACACACACACACACACACACACATACATATTGATTGGATGGGTCATTGTCGGGCTCTGGAAAAACAATCACACACCCTGTACATATGATGAAACTGTGCCACCTCCTGTCATCTGTGACATTGATGCAGCAACAGGATAACATGGTGCTGATGCACAGGATGACCTACTAGCAGTGTAGCAATGTTAGCATGTTGTGAACAGTAAAGTGTAATGATATCCTTGTAGGTGTATCTGAGCAGTCATGATGCATCACAGCACTGATTATCAATTTAGTATTATTTACACCAGTGTTAATTCCAAACATGGATTGTCAACACATGTGCCAGTTGGCTGATGTGTGTGGTACTGGCAGCATGTGTCAGTGAGTGGATGTTACGTGTGTGATGTGTGCAGTACAGATTTCAAGGTGCACATTTGTGAACATGGTGGAGGTGCACTGTTTGCCTGTATGTGCATAGTGGGCACATGGGAAGGGTGACATGCCCTGTAGTACGCAGTGTTAATACTTCATATTCCCTATTGGTGTCCAATATGCATTTCACTACACATATGTCACAACTTGGGTACATATGTGTGTATGACATGGTATGACACTATGCTGTGGGTGATACTGTTGATATCGGTCATTGGTTAGCATTCTGGTAGTGTACATAGCATCAACAGCCTGCTTTTAACCAATTGTTACATGATGTCTTGACAAGTGACACACAGCTGTAGGATACACGGTAGCATTAGATTCTTTCCGGTATTGTGCTATACCAGTTACCAGTGGTAATGACCACCACACATTCCTGTGACCACTCCTGTTTTGCATGTGTTCATCCTAGGTACAATCAGACACACTAGGGATATGCACGTCCACATCTGGTGATGCATACAGTGGCCTACAAAGCATTCCCCGGATTACACTTATCCTCCACAAGGGTATCATACAGACAGATACCTGTTGACAAACCCATGTTGTGAAGCTATGAGCCAACAATAGCATAGTCATCCACATTTACTACACGTAGTATCCTGATAGTACCACATTGGTAGTAGCACACAACATGTAGCAGGGGTACCAATGTGTACAAACAGCCACATGTGATTTAATCTGTCCTTTGATATCCACATTCCCAAAGCTATGCTGATGTCCCTAAGTGCATCACATAAGCAATAAGGGGTTTGTATGCATATCCACGGAGTTGTTGTATACCTACAATGAATGGCCAATATTGACAGACTGTGTTGTGTTTGAACATGTCTGTCATATGCCACAGGCATACACCCACACTCACACTATTCTATAACAACTGTCATGTGTGTGTGTGACACAGATGACCTAGGGCACAGCTCACTGCAGTGGCTGGACTTGTCACATACATACATATGTGAGCTATGGTCCAAGAAGCAGCAGCAACAACTGTCAATGGTAACAGATGTACTCGTGTTGACAGCAGGCTTCACACCTATGAAGTGAATGAGGTCACATGTACATATATGTCTTGGCCACACAGTTACCAATTTAGGTCACATATACATATGTGTATTGGCCATGCAGATACCTGCAGTGTGCAATGCACATACTGTTGTTTTACTGATATGTCATACAGTAGTAAAAGCAAAACCCACAACACATTGCTCAACAGTGTCACACACACACACACTCAGCAACTGCAGGATTCAAACCCCTACTTACCTATGTCATGATACTAGACAGATATGCATTACCATGACACACCATATGCATTACTGGGAGCTTTCATTTCCACTGCTGTATTTGTGGGATACTGACATCATCACACTTGGCAAGGAGGAATTCACCTCTTCTAATGTGTTTTCACAGTCTCCAAAAAGGCCACTTTTCTCAAAGGGAATCTTACACCAACACATTCACAAGATTCAAATCCCTACCTAACTATGTTATGACACAAGGGAGATATGCATTAACATGACACTATATGTTTTATTGGGAGTACTTATTTCTAAAGCTGTATTTGTGGGATACTGACATCATCACACTTGGCAAAGAGGAATTCACCTCTTCTAATGTGTTTTCACAGTCTTCAAAAAGGTCACTCCTCTCAAAGGGAATCACACACTCAGCAATTGCAGGATTCAAACCCCTACCAAACTATGTTATGATACTAGTAAGACACACATTAACACAATGCCCGTGAAACCTCGAAAGGGGGTGGGAGGCTGGCATAATGGTTAAGGTGTTTACCTTATAGATCCAAGGTGCAGGGTTTGATTCTCACAGGGGGTAATTGGCTAGGCTTAAAATGGCCCACAAGGGCAATTAGTCTAGTACTAATCTATCTACGAACCTATATGCTTTACTGAGTGTTTTAATCTCCACTGCTGTATTTGTGGGATACTGACATCATCAGACTTGGCAAAGAGGAGTTCACCTCTTTTAATATGTTGTGAAAGTCTACTCCTCCCAATGGGAATCGCACACACACACACACACACACACACACACACACACACACACACACACCAATTGCAGGATTCAAACCTCTACCTAAGTATGTTATGCTACTAAAGCGATACACATTAACACGATGCGCTATATGCTTTACTGCTAGGTTTTGATTCTCCTGCTATATTTGTAGGATGCTGACATCATCAGATTAGACATGGTAATGTGTGTGCACTTAGTTTTATGCAATCCCGGGAATGAACCTTGTGGGTCAGCAGGTGTGAACAGCTTGAACAGGAATCCACAATTCATAGCTTGTGTGATCTATCTGTGGACAAATTGCCATTCCTTCATATGACAATACATATTTATGCACAGATTTTTGGTTTTATGGATACAACTTGTGTCTGTGATGTTGATAAAGGGCTATTCAAAGTCTAGGTGGGACGTGTGTTGCTCCTATCAGTGATGTATGTCCTGGATGGCTGCCTTGAAAACAATCTAGCAGGTTTGCGGAACATGATCTGCTCATTAACATACCACAGATGTTTGGGTTGTGTGTTTGCCGGATTACAATAGCTCTGTTCCTGACTGCAATCATGTTGGACTCCTTGGCCTAGCAGTTCAGACTTCATAGGCTTATAGGACTATAGTTCCCATGGTCTGTTGTGCACCAACACTTGTGGGGTGTGCCACATGTTGCTGTAACACATTCAACAGTGTAAGATCCTGTAGAGAGTGTGAGGCTCAACAGACTGTTCAGGTGCAGGGTCTGTTTGTTCTGTTGTCACTTATGACACTTATGGGGAAACAATGTTATCCACGTGATGGGATTCATTTGGCTTTGGGAGGAGCAGTTTACACATTCTACATGTGATATCTCCTGGTATGATGATATGGCTTTTTGTCACTGGGAGGTGAGTATGTATGTATGGGCCTGTCTGACAGGATGTCGACATTGTCAGTCAGGTACAGTTGACCCTGACTCAGGACATATATGACTGTACATTGCTATTTCTGACATAGCTGAAAGAGGTGTAATGGTTCTGTCTGTACTCCTTTGCAGATAATCTCTGCAAAGCAATGACAAACCTGAGCACTAAACCCCTGTTATACTCTTTTACACACTTGACACACTACTGATCCTTTGTGATCAGTCGACAGTGTATGTCATCATTATATCCTGGCATGTCCAAAGGTCGGTTTCGTGTGTACTCTCAAGTCCAGCTGGTGCAGATTTGAATTTTGATGCATTGTTACAACTGCCTTATGTACACAGAAAACCCTGTTCTCCTACCAATAAACTCAGATATATGTGAGAGATGCAACTGTATAGACAGACAGGAGGCTGAGCTCTCCCAAGCCATGACTGGCACAGTCTATCAGGTGGTGAAGGTAACCACACACACCACAAATCCAGTCTCACATGGACCTATGATGACAGGAAACCAAATACATTACCACACAAACACATACTCGGACACTGTAAATATCCCCTGCCTACGCAGCAGAGACATCCAAGGCAGACACCTAAACAACTGCTAACCCACAACTATACACACATATTACATAGTTCACAAAGTCAGTGTCCCACACAGTCACTGCCCTTAGGCCTACACAACACACCTAATGCACTTGTAATAGTTGAATGTAATTGTCGGTCACACTGACATCCCACTCACCAGACTGAACAAGGAGAAGGTCACTTTGTGCTGTCTGTCGGGTGCCAGGATCTGCCACATGACACATGCACAATTGTCAGTCCACTGCAAGTGCAAATATGGCTCCATCATTGACCATGCTGTTGTGTAAACCCTCAGATGTTCCTCCATGGACTACATGACAAGAGACATAGAGGAGCTTTCTGATCATGTAGCCCAAGCCAGTATGACCCTGACCTTGTGTAGCATCTTACCCTCACCAAGAATTATGTCACAGTATACAGACAAACTGATCACTTTTAACAGTTGGCTAACATAATGGTGTCATTCAAAGGGGATCCAGTGTCTGTCAGCCTGGGATTACATGCTCAACATGCCACGTAGATTCGCTATGGATGCCATGCACCTGTCACCCCTAGGCTTTCACAGACTGGCTAAGGCTCTTGTCACACCCATAGTGGCTGTTTGCAGCGAGGCTCAGAAGACAGAACCACCTCCATAGACATTACAGGGTAAAGGAAACGGAGAGTAATGCTGCTCAACAACAGATGTCTGACCCTCAGAATGCATGCACTCAGGCTAACATCAGTATGGAGACTGTCGATATATGTCCAGTAACAGACACCTGGTTCAGGCTCCCAAAAGCACACCAGCACTACCAGGTTTTACTTCATACTATGCTTTTCGGACACAAGACTCGGACCGGCCAACAACAACAGGGGGGGTATCCATATACATCATACATACACACACCTCCGGGTTGGTAGCACTGCACAAAGCATCGGAAAACATACATGTGCAACTGACAGTGAGCCAAACTGCATTTCAGTTTGTAGACTGCTACAGACCACACTCCCACACTCGGGAACAACACTCGGTATTCCTGAGAACACTGGGGAATGTGAAGGTCTCTTCAAACACCATTATATTGTGTGACTTCAAATGCACAAACATTGACTGGGAATACTACTCAAGCACTGACACCCTTGCACAACAGTTGCTAGGATTTATAGACTTAAATGCTATGGCAAAACTGATCACCACAACCACAGGGGGGTAAAACATGTTGGACCTGATCATCACCAACATGGGGACTCTATGTTCCACACCAGAGGTATACCCCTCATTGTTAAGGTCAGAACATACATTCATTTCACTGGACGTACATATCCCATACACACACACATCCTAGGTGATCTCAGTTAAGTACTTCTCATAAGCAAACATCACACTTATACAAACTGAGGTGGTAGCCATCAAAGACCCTGGGACAGTGTTAATTATGGCTCAGACCACTTAATCCTTTACAAACCCATTCTATGGACAACTACTGGAATGCATGGATTGTGCTATCCCAGATAACTACAAGACTCACTCCTCCAAAGGCAGGGGACCTGTCTGGTGCACCATGTCCTTTAATGAGCTATACAAAGACAGGAGGAGGCTACTACATGATAGAGCACAATCCCAATCAGGAAGGCATCTCTGTTCAGTACTATGGAATAGCTACAATCACTTGTTGATTCATCTAAGGGCCACTTCTAACAGACACTTGCAACAGACACTATGCACAATCACAAAGCCTTCTTTAGTTATGTCAGGGACCTGGGTGGGAACTCACAAGATATGCTGTGAGATACTGCATAATGACAAAACATACTGACATTGCAAACATCCTGGCAAACAGGTTCAGTGGAAATGTTTCCCCCCCATCCCCCATGCAGTGCACATGTCCATCCCAACAGGGTGCAGCCTCCCTGACATCACAGATGAACAGGTGAGTGCTGCCCTCTCCATAGCAGACAACACAGCATCAATGGGACCAGACGGTGTCCCGGCCTGCAGCTTACACGAGATTCATGATGAACTTCACACTCACATTATGTCACTGTTCAATATCAGAGTTACTACAGGATATGTACCCAAGGAATGGCGTACAGCAACAGTGTTCCCGCTCCACAGTGGTGGTGCCACAAGGGACCCTGGACAATATCGCATTATATGCCTAACTATCTGGGTCTGCTAAGCTATGGAGCGTATCATCATGGAACACATACACATAGACATTGTGAACCTACAGACACTGGATCCTACTCAATTTGGCTTTGTTGTGGGCAGATCTTGCCTCTTGCACCTGTTTGATGTCTTTAAACAGTTAACAGGTCCATAGATGTACAGAGGGTTGTTCACACAGCCTACCTGGGTCTCGCACAACAGTTCAACACAATACCCCACTTGGCCGTTGTACATAAGCTCACCGGCTTCAATATCTACACATATGTCACAAGATGGATTGATAACTGTATCATGGATAGCACCCACATGGTCAGTATTGCAGGTGCCATGTTTGACTATGCACCAGTTATACTTGGCATCCCATAGGGCTCAGTCCTGGGACCTCTCTTGTTCCATATATATTTCTCAGACGCACTGGCTAACACAGGAGGAATATGGCTGACCATGTTCGCAGATGACTGCAAACTGTGTGCCATAATCGACTCCCCAGCTGGCACAAGCATCCTCAAAAAGGGTCTCACACAGATGGATAACTGGTGCCAGAACCATGGCCTACAGCTACCTTCCATTAGATGCATAGTCATCACCTTTGGTAATAACAACGTGCCCACACATTACCACATAGGTGATGATACATCACATACGGTGTGTGTGATTTGTGATTTGGGGACATGAATAGTTAGTACTCTCGCCTTTGACATTCACGTTGCCAATGTTGTTGAACACACCTTCTATATAGCCCACCTTATCCCATAGGGTTTTACATCTAGATCAGGTGGGGTCATTGTGCCCCTATACTCATCAGGCCCATGCTTGGATACAATGCCCCATTTTGGATGTACCTTACCCAACACCTGCAGCAACTGTAATGTCCACAAATGTACCTAACCAAGTGGATCTAGTGACTCACACAGATGGTATGCGCAGTTTAGCTATGGTGACCCCAGCTCTCCTCAGTTGCTTACTGCTTACTTGGATGCGATCTGTGCCTGTTGTTTGAAGCCATGTCCATCACAGCATTGATGGACAGGCTCCACCTCAGGAGATCAAAGTCCATTACAGCTACACACTCCAGGGACGGGAGCATCAGCACTGATGTTAATAGGACATGCTGGAGGGGCAGATTCCCATCCCAGAGGCTCCACTCACTCGGGAATGAGATCCCAGTCCCAGATACACAGAGACCCACACTGAACACATACAGGTGACATCTTGACAGGTGGATGGGTGATCGTATGTTTAGCCCTGGGATATGTTCTGGGTCCCTGCTAGACAGAGGCAGAGTAAAATGAACATATGTGGGATATCTTGTGTGATCTACTATTCACAGGCACATTCTACTAATCTAGCAGGGTTGCAAAAGCCAAACACACTGTGGCTAGGCTTATACATGCCCTAGGGCAGATAGCCTAGTGTCAGCCTCTGAACCTATGATAATGTTCGGGATGCACATTGTTCAGTGATGGTACTAATTGCAGGTTTTGTTTCTTCTTTGCTTTCCCACTTTCGATGAACAAGTATCTGCATAACATATTTGATTATGACAGGGTTTCACTATATTATATATGTGTCTGTTGTCATATAACTATGTGCACATGGCGGATTGGTGAATAGTGCAAAGTTCCTGGGTTGACACATGCAACTGATGGATATGTGTGGCCCAATGCTGTACTCAGACATGCCCTAAGTGTGTGAGCATGCCCAGTTCAGACTTTCAGTGTTTTGTTGCCTGACATATGCCTAGTGTGACCTTGCAGTATGTTGCTGTCTGAGGTCCACTACATTTGTTGATGTGTGTGAACATTACCAATATTAACATTTATACTATGTGTGTTGAATATCAGGTTCTATTCTTACTGCAGGCCTCACCTTTGTGTCTTAACTCGACAGGGATTATGCTATGCCTGCAAGGTTTCCATGAGATACTTTGCATAGACTTATCAACATTTTTCATACAAGCTGACCATTGACATACTGTCATGGTTTAGTGGTTCTGTACTATGACTATAGTGCACTGTATTTTGGGTTCGAGGACTGTCGCTGCTTCATAAATGGCAGAACAGACTGCTTCAAGAAAAGTGAAGCAAATATGAACATGTTTACCTGCTTTTGCTGAACTATGCCCAGATTTGACCAGACTTCCACAACATTGCTCAATGTTGACCAACATTGCTGAACAGTGCCCAATATTACTCAACATTGCCTGTAGTTGTGCTACTTAGTGTGTGCAATTTTGTTTGCATATACTAAATAGTGGTGAGAGCTGTTTAGCACTGCTTTATATTGCTTAACACATGGCAATCATACATCAGGTGGTGCTGCAGGGCTGCCTATGTTGGATTCACATTTTATACTCCCTATACATGTTTGTTAACAGGTAGTGTCAAGTTAGGCATCCCTTTTACTATATGTGCGAGTTGGAGAGAGGTATCATTTCCAGGGTTCCTACTGAGCCAGTGTATATGCTATGTGTTGTCTCTTTGCCAAGGCCAAAGCATACTGGGCATGCCTCCCTTCTGCCTACTGGGGCAGGCTCAGGTTGTTCCTCCTCCGAGTCACACTCTGCCTGTGATGGCCTTGGCAATGGTGGGGGGCTGTTTGGCCCAGGCCTATGCTGCTCCTGCTGCAGCTGTTTTCGCAGGATCATATTGTGTAGCATAGCACATACCATGACTATTTGGGTACATGTAGTTGGTGAGTACTGCAAGGCTCCACCAGATGTGTCCAGGCACCGGAACCGTGACTTGAGCAGCCCAAAGAGACGCTCGATTACATTTCGTGTTTGTGCATGTGCCTCATTATGGCATTCCTGTTCAGGTCTGTGTGCATTTCTGATGGGTGTCATCAGCCACGGCTCAAGTGCATATCCAGCATCCCCCACTAGGTGACCATGAGGGATGTCCCCATTGGCAAATGTCTGGTACAGCTGGGTCAGATGCCAGATATGGGAGTCATGGTAGTTTCCAGGGCAGCCAGCACACACATTCATTATTATGCCCTGGGCATCACACACGACCTGGCAGTTGATGGAGGGGTAACGCTTGAGGTTATAGTAGACCCTACCCCGCTCACCAGCTGGTGCTTTGATGCAAATGTGCGTGCAGTCTTTTGCACCCACTACCTCAGGGTATTCCGCTATTTGCTGGAAGAGATATATATTGCTGGCCAATACCTCATGGGAATTGGGGAAATATGCATGATCACCGACATGTGCTGACATGGCATTCAGGAGCTGGTGCAGTACCCTGGATGCTGATGCCTGTGAAATCCCCATCATATCGCTAGTTGGTCTCTGGAAGGTACCTGTTGCTAGTATTCTTAGGCCAACACATACCTTGGTTTCCCTTGGGATGGGTTCCCCTCTGTTTGTTCTGTGTGTGAGGCGTGGCCTGCACAGCTTAACAATTTTCTGCATGAGGTCTCTGTCCACTCTATAGCGCTCCACTATCTCCAGCTCGTGTAGCCCCTGGTAGGATACCCTGGGCCTGTACACTCTTCTCTGTCTCCTCACTGTGGGTTGCTCAGCAGCATTCTCATTGTCACCACCCTCAGCATGTTGCATATGTCACCTTATAACAGCAATGGCAGCCCCTAACATTTCTTTGTCTCAGTAAAGCTTTTTCAGTTTTCACTTCTATTAGCTTACTGCAGTGTTGCAGTGTCTCTGAGAAGAACATAGTGGAAAGTTGTTTGCTGAGTTTTAAGTGCTGGGCTGGGCTGGGCTAGTGTACTGCTTGTGTAATTGCCTGATTCTGATTGTTTTCACCTGCTAGCTCTGCTAGTACTCCCTAGTTAACTTCCTACTATTTGTTGTGCTTCCTTTTTCCTTTCTGTTTCCTCAGGGGGGCAGCACCACTCACACAAGTGCAAACACGTGCACACTAGCTCACATGCATGCACACATGATTACACTGGCTACAACTTGCTTATTCTTGTTAACACGTGCGCACACAGGCGCAAACGCGTTTACACGGGTTTCAACATCCTTACATTTGCTTACTCCGGCTTAAACGTGCGCACACAGGTGCACACGTGCGCACACAGGCTTGCTCGGTTTTACAGGCGCACACACATGTGCATACACGTTGCAGGCATTTCTACAAGAAACTTTGGTGTTGTTCACGGCATACACCTTCCATTTCTTGCCTTTAGCTAGGGTACCTATTGACACACCTCTTCCAGTTATTAGTATCTGACAGCAGACACATGCCACTCTACTCCAATGAGCTTCACATCTCTCAGACATACCCCCCCTTATGATGTCACCTATCTTCTACTCTGTTACACCCCTTATCCTACTCATACACTACACTGACTGTGCTCTTTTGCTATGTAAACTTGTGATTCACTATCCTTACCCTCATTTGCATAGGATTGCTTACTAATGCTTGGTTACATCTCTTAGACTGAGCTTCCCCCCTTAGCAACCTCTACTCGGTAGCCATGTTGTCTTTGGACTGCCATTCCCTTGCATTGTATATTAGGGATTACTGTAAAATCCACATGTATGCATTTCAATTATTGGTTTTCTGTTTTTTAGAGTACAACACGTTTGCACGGCGCTGCGCTATGCTTAAACATCAGCGATCGGGATAAAAAAAAAATTATTTTATTTTAAATTTGCATCGGTGGACATTGCCAATGGCCGTATTTTTGGCCATTGGCATGCTTCCTCGACTGGATGCATCCTTTTTTTCGAGCTGTCACGGCTCCGTTTTGCTATTTGCAGAACCGTACTCAGTTGTCAACAGAGTACATTTCTGCAAATAACACTACTCTTATTCAAACAGGTTAGGGTTTCCTGAATAGCAATTTTACCTCATTTGCATGCCTTTCAGCAGCAAATGAGGTAATTTGTATATCCTAGCCCTGTCTGTGTAAGAGAAGTTTTAGGAGCTCTCTTGCATGCCCCTGCCAGCTGTTCCTGGATCGCTCGGAAGACATGTTGGCTGCATGGAGTCTTACGCTACTCTTAGACTCCATGCAAGCCTTCGTGAATCCGGCCCATAGACTTAACTTCAGCATTTGACAGGGTCATACACAAAACACTGATTAATAAATTAGTACAACTAGGTATTGGTGTACTCTTGATAAGATGGATAGTTGCATGGCTTACAAATAGGACATGGCAAGTATCATACAGCAACTGGACAGGTGAATTCCTTGGTTACAGTCAGGATGTCCCACAGGGCTCTGTTCTAGACCTTTACTTGTTTAGATTGCATCTTTCAGACCTAACATTTTCATCTGAGACCTGAAATTGGGTAAAGTGATTACAAGTGTCTGCAAATTAACTTGACTAAATTGACCATTTGGGCACAGGAGAATAATATTCTGATAAATACATCAAAAACTACGCATATGAGATTTTGGAGACATAAACTGAAAGGAGACTATTTAATACAGTACACAGTGATTGAAACTGTAGACTCATTTAAGGACTTGGGTAAATGGGTAGATTCAGCTATGTGTTTTTCTAATCATATGAACCAGTTGGTTAATGATAGCTATAGAACTATAGGTTGTATAAAAAGATTTATAAAGTTTAGGAAATTAAAAATAATGAAGTCATTATTTGTTAGTTACATTAGACCCAAACTTGAGTATGGGATAACAATATGGAAACTCTATAAAAAGACAAGAATGAGTAAACTGGAAAGAGTACAGCAGAAATATACCAAGGGCATCCATGGATGTGAAAATCTAAGTTATCATGAAAGACTAAAATATCGGAACTTGTACAGTGTCTCTTACAGATATCTAAGAGGAGATATTATTCAGGCATACAGGGCATTTAGGGACAACTACCTCTGGGAATGTTTGGGGCTATGAAAAAGTACTATAGAATCATCAGACAACCTATGTAGAAGATTCTATAGGAATGAGAAGTGTACTAATTGGTTTTCTGCCAGAGTAACTGATGCATGGAACAAAGTACCAAATTACATTAAAGCAATCACTAGTTTAGATATTTTTAAGAACAGCCTGGATACTTATTATGGGAACAAGTGTTTTGGTATATTGGCAAGCTAGAAGGGCATTTGTGCCCATTTTTGAATGATTTGTTTGTATGTATGTATGTATGTATGTATGTATGTATGTATGTATGTATGTATATGTATGTATGTATGGCCAATGACATGCATGCCACTATGTACATACTTATTATTTGCACAAATTTGTATATCTAATGTGTAACCCTGTTTGAGTTGACATGTACTGCTGTTTTACAGCTGCATATTGACAGTAATGGTATATTCCATATAAGTGGATGATCTGTCATGTTGCAAATAAATTTCTGAGTACATATTTACCAAGCGAGTATAGCCTAACAGCTGGGGATCCAGACAAAATTTTCATCCACCAGCAAGGATCAAGGAAATCAACACTGAAAAACGAGAGTCATCTGCATCAATTGCCCCACTTGCATCCCATTATATTACTCAAGCCTGTGTCATCAACATGCCCAGGATGATGACTATCACTTTTCATGAAACAATATGCCATGCTGTCCATAATGTCTTCCAGGAACTAGTGAAAGGCATGTTCAAGGAGCTGTTAGTGGATGTGGCTCAAGTGATGTGACAAAGCTTGAGTACTACCTTTGCTGACCTAGCCAAGGACTGCTGGTTGCTAATGAATGTTTTCTCACCAGTAGGTATTATCTGTGTGTTACCTTCACAAGTCCCTCTGATGTGCATGAGTCTGTATAGGTTCATAGGTTCATAGGTAGA
The DNA here is from genome assembly GCF_019279795.1 of Protopterus annectens. Classification (NCBI taxonomy): domain Eukaryota; kingdom Metazoa; phylum Chordata; order Ceratodontiformes; family Protopteridae; genus Protopterus; species Protopterus annectens. The sequence continues at coordinate 706,725,768 of NC_056726.1, forward strand.
TACTAGGCTATCTGCCCTAGGGCATTTATAAGCCTAGCCAGAGTGTATTTGGCTTCCGCCTCCCTATTAGATTAGCCTACTGTGCCTCTGTAAAGTAGGTCACAGAAGGTACCCTTTTAAGATTAGTTTAATGTGCCTCTGTCTAGCAGGGACACAGAAGAGATCCCAGGGGTGAATTTGCGATTTCCCATCCACGCGTCCAAATTTCACTTGAAGAGGGTCAGCGATGGGCTATGTCTAACATGAATTGGGATTCTATTCCAAAGTGAGGGGAGCCTCTGGGAAATGAATCTGTCCCTCCAGCATGTCCTATTTATTTTTGTGCTGAGGTTTAGGTCCCTGGAGCGTGTAGCTCTAAGGGACTTGGATTTTTTGAAGTGGAGCATGTCCATTAATTCTGGGTTTGACATGGCTTTGTACGTCAGGCATAGATCGCCTCTGAGTAGGCGGTAAGCAACTGAGTAGAGCTGTAGTTTCTTTAGTCGAGCTGCATAGGACATCTGTTTGTAGCCCATGATCCTCTTGGTGAGGTACTTTTGGGGTCTCTCCAGTTGCTGCAGGTGTCAGGTAAGGTACATCCCAAAAGGGGCATTGTATTCAATTATGGGCCTGATGAGTGACGAGTAGAGGGGCACAATGACCTCTCTTGATCTAGATGTGAACCCTTTTGTGATAAGGTGGGCTATATAGAAGGTCTTTCTAACCACTTTGGCAACTTGATTATCAAAGGAGAGATTACTATCTATGTTGGTCCCCAAATCTCTAATTACTTCTTCCATACTTAATGGATTACCACCTATGTGGTAATTTGTAGGCACCTTGTTTTTCCCAAAGGGGATGACTATGCACTGTTTAGCATTTAGCTTGAGGCCGTGGCTCTGGCACCAAGCATCCGTCTCTGTGAGACCCTTTTGGAGGATGCTTGTGTCAGCTGGAGATTCAATTATGGCCCCCAGTTTGCAGTCATCTGCGAATTTTGTCAGCCATAATCCCCCCGTGTTAGCCTGAACCTCAGAGAAGTATATACCGAACAAGAGAGGTCCCAGAACTCAGCCCTGTGGGAAGCCACTTGTAACTGGTTTGTATTCGGAGAGGGCACCTGCGATTCTGACCATGTGGGTTCTATCTCTGAGCCAGTTTGCAACCCATCTTGTTATATAGAGGTTGATATTTAAGCTGGTATGCTTATTTATGATGCCCAAGTGGGGTATTGTGTCAAAGGCTTTTGCGAGGTCCAGGTAGGCTGTGTGGACTACCTTGCCCTCATCTATGGCTTTGGTAACTGTTTCAAAGAAATCAACTAGGTTTAAGTGGCAAGATCTGATAAAGCCGAATTGGGTAGGGTCCAGTGTCTGGAGGCTCCCAATCTCTTTGTTTATGAGTTCCATGATAATACACTCCATAGCTTTACAGACCAGACTAGTCAGGCTTATGTGGTCGATAGTTCCCGGGTTCCATTGTGGCACCACCTTTGTGGAGTGGGACCACTGTAGCTGTACGCCATTCTTTGGGTACATATCCTGTAGTAAGGCTAAGTTTGAACAGTGACTTAATGTGAGTGTTCAGTTGTTCTTGGAGCTCATGTAAGACACAGCCTGGGACACCGTCCGGTCCCATAGATGCTGTGTTTTTCGCTTTGGAGAGGGCAGCTTTCAGCTGTGCATCTGTGATGTCAGGGAGGTTACATTCAGTTGGGATAGGCATTTGCTTCTTTGGGGGGAAGGGGGGGAGAAGTTTGCACTGAATCTGTCTGTCAGGATGTTGGCTATGTCTGTAGGTTCGGTATATTTTGTACCGTAATGCAACAATTCAGAGCATATCTGGGAGTTTCCATCCATGTTCCTGACATAACTAAAGAAGACCTTGTGATTATCTTTAGTGTCTAGGGCACTTTGGCCTTTGATGATTTTATGAGGGATCGAAGTTTCTTGATAATACTGATCAGAGATGCCTTCCCTTTTTGGGATTTTGCTCTGTCATGTAGTAGCTTCCTCCTTCTTTTGTATAGCTTATTTATAGCCGGGGTCCACCTGAGCGATCTCCTGTTTTTGGAGGAGTGAGTCTTGGTTTTATTTGGGATAGCACGATTCATGCATTCCTGCAGGTGCTCATAGAATGCATTTGTAAAGGATTCTGCGGATTGGGCTGTATTATCCTCTGGCCTGGGGGCTTTGAAGGATTCCACCTCAGTCTTGAGAAGTGCACAGTTGGCTTTTGAGAAATTCTTTACAGTGATTTCCTTGGCTGGGGGTGGGGATGGGATATGGATGTCCAGGGAAATTTGTTTATGTTCTGATCTTACCAATGAGGGGTTTACCTCTGGTGTGGAACATACAGTCCCCATGTTGGTAATGATCAGGTCCAATATGTTGTTCCCTCTTGTGGGAGTGGTGACCAGTTGTTCCATCGCGTTAGAGTTTATAAATTCAAGGAACCGTTGGGTGAGGGTGTTTGGGCTTGAGTAGTTTTCCCAGTCATTGTTTGGGTAGTTGAGGTCACCCAATAACATAGTGTTTGGAGAGACCTTCATATTCTCCAGTGTTCTCAGGAATGCCAAGTGGGGTTCCTGTAATAGGGAGGGTGTTCTGTAGCAGGCTACAAACTGAAAGGCAGTTTTGCCCGCTGTTAGTTGCACATAGATGGTTTCCAATGCTTCGTGCAGTGCCACTAACCTGGAGGTGTAGGTATCTTTGATGAATATAGATACTCCCCCTCCTTTTGTGCTTTGGTCCGAGTTTTGGAGCTGAAACGCATGGTATGAGTTATAACCTGGTAGTGCTGGGGTGCTCTCAGGAGCCTTGAACCAGTTTCTGTTACTGCACAGACATCGATTTTCTCCATACTGAGGAGAGCCTTGAGTGCATGCATCTTGAGGTTTAGACTTCTGGCATTGAGTAGCATTACCTTTAGTTTTTTTATCCTTGGGTTGTCTATGGAGGTGGGTTTGTCCTTTGAGCCTTGCCTAAAAAAGGCACTATGCGGGTGGCAAGAGCCTTGGCCAGTATACGAAAGCCTAAGGGTGACAGGTGCAAGCCGTCCCTAGCGAAGCAACGTGGCTTGTCGAGCATGTCATCCCAGGCTGACAGACACTGGATCCCCTTTGATTGACACCAATACTTTAGCCAATTGCTGAAACTGATCATTTTGTCTTTATACTGTGGCACCATTCTTGGTAAGGGCAAGATGCTACTCAAGGTCAGGGTCATACCAGCCTGGGCTACATGGTCAGAGAGCTCCTCTATGTCTCTTTTCATGTAGTCCAGGGAAGTACGTCTCAGGTCATTCACACCAGCATGGACAATGACGGAGTCATACTTGTACTTGCTTTGGAGTGACCTGAGTGCTTGCATTATGTGGCAGATCCTGGCACCCGACAGGCAGCTTACAGTGACCTTCTCCTTGTTCAGTCTGGTGAGTGGGACGTCAGTGTGCCGGACAATAGAGTCCCCTATAACAAGTGTATTTGGTGTGTTGTTTGGCCTTAAGGGCTGTGACTGTGAGGCACACTGATTTTGTGAGATATGTGATTCGTGGGTATTGTTGAGGGGTGGCTGTTGCTTGGATATCTGCTTAGGAGGTCTTTGCTGTTTAGGCAGATTTTTATTTAGAACCTCCGAGTATGTTTTTGTATGTTTATGTGTTGGGTATGCAGATGCAATAGGTCTATGTGAGACTGGATTTGTTGTGTGGGTGGTTACCTTTTCCTCCTGACTGACCATGCCAGTCTTGGGTTGAGAGAGCTCTGCCTCCAATTCGGCTGTGTAACTGCATCTCTCACATGTATTAGAGTTTGTTGGAAGGAGGAGAGGGTTGTCATGTACAGTCCATTTTTTCTCGATCCATTGTTATAGAACTGTATTGGTATAGGTAGGTGATCCACATCTTATTGTTTAGGCACAGTGATGTTCAGTGTGTAAACACCCTCCCTTCACAACTACTGTGCATCTTTATCTCACCCATGGACATGTTCACTATTCTGGCACTGACACACATATATTACGCATGTTTTCTGCTCTTCACTGCTGTCTGGGTTGGCCATGTCCTGGCATTACTGTATACACCTATGAATGGTAGACTGTAGCCTTCTGGTGTAACACAGTTCAAAGGGCTTGTGTATATGCCTATTTCATGTCATGTTGTGTCATATGTCAATGGTACACATCAAAGAACACTGCCACAGCAGCTATTGTCATTATCCCTGCTTTTATGGATACATACTACATGTATTGGTGTCCTCCATGACACCTTTGTATATATTACTGGGTACAAAGACTCCATGGATCAATAGTGGTATGTCGGTCCACTGTTGTATGCCAGTGGGATATCATAACAGGTGTCATACCATGTGCTATGGTCTACTGTCAGGTATTCACAATATGTAGTTGATTTCCATTGATGTCATAATGTCACAGTTGTAAGACAATTCATGTGAAAGTGATACTACTGCAACAATTTCTATATTTACTGTGTACTACAGCCAACCAGGCTGTACTGCAGGTTGTAGGAGATACTGCAGTCCTCCACATATGTTTGATTTCTTTGTGCACTTGTGGGAACACATATTTTCCTTCCCACCCTGATCCCTCACATTATTCCATGCATGCGTATCAAGGCCATGTTGGAACATGCGCATTTCCATCCATGTCTATCTAGACTATGTTCCTGCATGGTATTAACAGTCTGTTGCCTCTTATGCCACACTGTGTTCTTGGTTTGCATGAATACATGCTTCATCGTGTATGCATGCAATCATACTGTTGTACACATCTATGTGCACCTGTTGTTTTGAAGCACCCTGCCTGCGAATTTTATTTATTAATTTTTTTTATTTTTATTATTATTTTTACCCATTTATTGACTAGGCAATCCCACAGGATACATTTGTCCCTTTTTAGGGATGACCCAGAAGCACCATCTGGTTAAGTCACTTGCTCAGGGTAACACAGTAGGCAAATGAAGGTGACAGGACTCAAACCCTTTATCTTGGGAACAGGATGCAACTAACAGCATAAAGCTTTAGACTTCTGTGCTACTGCCATTATATGTCATACAAGGCACACACATACAGTACAGCACAGACAAGTCTGCATTGTGCATAAAGGTGCCTGTGGTAGAGCTGCTATGCTCCATAATATCAGTACACATTTCTGCTTACATTATACATTCCATGCTGATGCTGCACAGGTTGTTGATGTCATTAGTTGCATTCATATCACTCTGTGTATGTGTCTACTCTGTGAGCAACTATGTGCTGCATATGTTATGCGAAATTTGTGTTAACTTTCATAAGTGCTTGCTAAAATGTGTGTTATACTGTGGGCTATGTTCTCCGTGGTTAACTTTTGCATAAATAGATGCATGTTTGATATATCCTTAGTATGACATGATAGCTTGCAGTGACATTTCCATGGTGGTGCCCTTTGGTATAATGGGTTATCCTTGTACTATGCCTGTTCATGTTGCCATATGCATTATTACATCTGCAGGGATATGCTGCATGTCTGCTTTTGCACATTGTCTATTGCCAGTATATGGTGTGCAGATACCATATTAGTTCTGCCCTGTCTGATACCACCTGCTTTGCTCCTGTCTGACACTATCTGGGCTAATTTAATTTGAGATACAGATTTGTGGATGCACACCCACTCTGCATGTCACATTGGTAGCATATTGCAGTCATGGTGCATCAGCTGTCTGTATCAGACACATTGTGCTGTGCATCAGTAAGTCCAGTCTGCCATGTTACCTGGCATGTAACCTTTGCCACCTGCTGTTGCTTGATGTGCGCCATTATACTTCTAACATCTGTGTACCTACTGTATTGGTCTTTGTGGGTGACATGACTATGTGTACTTCTCCAAAATTGTGTCCTTTACTTTCTCTGTACCAGTCTGGTCTGGTGTGCCACAAATATGGGTCTTGGTAAATATCACTAGTACCCATGGTACAGGCTTTGACCACACATTGTCCATCACATGCTGTTCCACAGCCTGTAAAGGTATTGAACCCATGATGATGCCATTTCACATATATAATGTTTTGGCCAGCTGAGTAAGTGTGCAGGTACACATTGTTACCCACCTCTGCCCAATATCCACCTGTCATAAATGTCATGAAATGTTGTTACTCCATTAATACTGCATGCCTTGCATTTGCTGGCTGCATTCTTTAATATTCATCAGTCTGTCATATTCATGATTTTTCTTGTGTCCACTTGATATCCCTGTAAACAATATCCATGTCACAGAATGAATCAGTCTACAGTGTTGTGTCTATGTGCCACACCTGCAGCACATCAGCACAGGCCTTCCTTCCATACTTGTTCCACAACCTGGCATTTCTTGGGCCACTGCCTATTACTTTCTTTGTGTTTTTAGCCATGTACATTTGTTGCACTCGTTTTGTTACTTCCTCTTGTCCACACTTAATGTCATCTTACCAACATGCCCATGCCACTGTTATTTGTATTCTCAGTCTTGTGGAAAGGGATTCATTGTACCCTTGCATGCACCCTCTTGGCATGTGCATGTTCCTGCTTAGGTTATGTTCGGCATGGCAAACATTTCTGCCTCCTTGGACAGTGGTGATGTGGCTTTCTTTTCCATATCACCATATCTTTTAATTCTGAGCTATGCAGTATTGACCACTCATTTTGAGGAGTGGCTACGTGCCTGTATTGCCTCTCCAGTATGTGACAATTGCCACTAGTTATTTTTTTATATACATGCAAATATTCCATCTTTGAATGCTGTTTGCTGTTTATGTTACATATTTATGGGGTTGTTCACTGTAAGCAGTGTTGGCATTCTGATAATTACATTAATAAATGCTTATTCACACACTCCCATAGTTTATTCTCTTTGATGAGACCTCCACTGTATATTCACTTCCATGCTTTGGATAAGCTATTTTTTTTTATTTTGGGCAGATTCCATATTATATTGGCTCTTTTGCAATATATTTGCAATTGCTTGGTGGACTGTGGTTGCTGACATGCCAAACGTGTTGAATGCTGATCCTCCATGTTATAGCAATGTGTTTTTCAATTTTGCTAATATCTGCAATGCTTCTCTACTCTTTTGGAACCCAGCCCTATATTTAAAACTTATTATAAGTTAAAAAAACTGTTTAGAAGATTATATTGACAAATTAATGGTATGTATTTCTGTCCTTTAACAGCTTCATGAAGGGAAAAAAACAAGCTATGGACTTCCCATAAAGTTCCATCTGAGTTGTCGATCTTCATTTGTCCTTGACATATGGGACTCAGATCAGACTCTTGGAACTGGTTCGGGCATTATAACAGCTCCCCAAATCAAAAGCTCTCAAGCTAAGTTCCTACCCAGAATTCCCATCTCTAGATTACCTCAGATTGAGTTTTCAGCTGTAAAGAAAGATAAGGAAAAATAGTCCTATAACAATTGAAGAGGTTATGTCCAAGGTCATACATGAAATAACAAATAAACAGGAGTCTGATGGAGGGGAAGGAGGGTGGGGTGTCAAGGATAAATGAAGATCAACATCACAGATGTAATGTTATGCTAAGTCCATAACTTCTTTATCTGATGTTGTCAATCTTCATTCATCCTTGATGTATGAGACAGAGGCCCCAACTAAATTGTATCTTGGGGGCACCATAGAACCAAATGACACTCTTCCCCTGGAGACCAGATCCACTTTGTAATGAGTGTAAAGGTATGTGGAGAACCCCAAGTTGCTGCTGCACATATGTCATCCATGGATGCCATAGAGTTGAAAACAACCGACACAGCTATAACCCCTGAGGAGTGCACTTTAACTGGGGCTGGTAATTGGAGATTTTTCTTATTGTAGATAAAGCTTACACATTCTCTTAACCACTTAGATAATGTGGCCTTTGAAACTGGTTTACCCATGAAAGGACCTGAAAAGGAAACAAATAACTGGTATGATTTTCTGAAGTCTTTAGTTCTCTTGAGATAATAGCAGAATTGTGTGTGAACATCTAATAAGTGTAAGCAATATTCTCCCCTGTTTGAGAAATTAGGGATGAAAACTAGTAATTCAAGAGACCGATTAATGTCAGTTTTGAATATTATTTTTGGAAGAAAGGATGGATTGGTTCTTAATGATACCCTGTCCTTATGAACAATCAAATATGGAAGTTTTGAGGATAATGCATGAATCTCTGAAATCCTTCTGTCAGATGTAATGGCTACCAAAAAAATGGCCTTCCATGAGAGATATTTCAAATAACAAGTAGGCATCTGCTCAAAGGGGGAATGGACCAAGGACTGCAAAACCATAGTGAGATCCCAGGAGACGAGAGGGTCCCTATAAGGAGGCTTTAGTCTTAAGGTTCCTTTCAGAAAAACCTTATACAGCCTATGTGAGATTAACAAATGTTTTCAAAACCATCATGGAAGTTAGAAAAAAGCAGCAAGCTGAACTTGGGTGGTAGAAGAAGAAGCTCCATGTTCAAAGAGCGTAGTCAAAAATTGTAAAACCTTTTGAACTGGTGCCAAAAAAGGACTGAATCCATTAGCACATGCCCAAATTGAAAATCTTCTCCATTTACTGAGGTAGAGTTTCCTAGTGGAAGTCTTATAGGAAGCCAAGAACATTTTTTGAACTGGAAAATGGCAGTTACTAGGCCAATAGCACTGGGGCCCTTACAAGTCTAGCCAAGAGTTTATCCCCGAAAAGAAACCTCAGTCAGCACCTGTTGGCCCTGTCAGTGATGGACACAGGATGAACCCCTAGGACAGAAGATAAGTTATTTCACCTGGTAATCAATGGAACTGGAGCAACTAATCTGTAAGCTTGAGGTTTTTCAGGTTGGGGTGAAATAATCCCTGAGGATGGGACAGAAGATCTGGGTCCAGAGTCCATGGACATTGAAGGAGGTAAGGCCAAAGAAAGGGGAAACAAACTTTGTGAGGCTAGAATGGGGCAATGAGAATCATATTGCTCTTCAACCTTATGGCTTTCTTTAAGAAGAGAGGTATTAGTTGAACAGGGGAAAAGCATAGAGTAGTCTCTAGGACAATCATGAAGGAAGGCATCTTTTGGGGACTTTCTTTGAGGGGGGATTAGGGCAAAGTAGCTGCTACAATTGTTTAGGGGTGATGCAAATAGATCATAGTAAGGCTGGTCGAAGTGGCGGAAAATCTCCTTCGCCACTCTAGGATTGGCTCCCCAGGATGTGCATTGCTACAAGAAAGTGGTTTGATGAAATTGCCCATTGCCACACCCTGAGATCTTCTCAACACAGGGGGTAAGACTTGGTTCTGCCTTGTTTGTTGATGTACCAGACTACTGACATATTGTCTGATTGAATTGCAATCGTTCCTAAAGGGAGGGCAGTTTGAAAGGATTGCAACACTAAGAGCACTGTCCTCAGTTCCAGAACAGTGATACACAGATTGGCCTCTATCAGGGACCAAGTTCCTTGGACTGTTCTTCCCTGATAATACCCCCAACCTGATCTGAGAAGTGTCCATGGTCACTATGGCCTTGGGTTGGGGTGAAACAATTGATCAGCCTAAAAGAATTTCCTCAGATTCCACCCACTAAGATAAGTCCTTCTTGCAGCGTTTGGTAATTTGGATGAGATGAGTCAGAGGATGAGTGAGGATGGACCATTGGGAGGCAATAAGCCATTGCAAAATTTTGGCCACTAACATGGATCCTTCAGACTGTAGAACTAATAGAACAGGAACATTGTCATTGGAGAGAAAAAAGTTCACCTGGGATCTTATCTTCTGAAGTTTGTGAGGAGGAATGGAGGTTATGCAAGAGGTTGTATTCAGACAGGCTCCTAAAAAATCTAATTGCTACATCAGACTTAGTTGAAATTTGATGAGTTTTGCCATTATACCTAAACAAGAACAAATATGTAGGGTGAAATCTCTTGTCTGTTTGAGTAGATGCCTGGTGGGAGTGGTAAGGAGCCAGTCATCCAAATATGGAAACACTCAGAATCCATGCAGTCTCAGCTGAGCTGCTACTACTGCCATACACTTGGTGAACACCTGGGTGGCTGTGGTGAGACCGAAGGGCAGAGCTCTGAGCTGATAATGACTGGCTCCTAGCCGGAAGCAGAGAAATCTCCAGGAGCACTTATCCATTTTTATGTGGTAATATGCATCCTGGAGGTCTACAAATCGCATCCATTTGTCTTTCCCTAAGAAGGGGAGAATAGACTAAACCATGACCATCCAGAATTTGGTCTGCCAAACAAACTTGTTCAGAATGCTGAGATCCATAACTGGTCTCCAGTCCGCTGTCTTTCTTGGCAACAAAAAGAATCTTGAGTAAAATTTGGATCTTACCTGGTCTGGCGAGACTTCTTGGACGACTCTTTTTTTCTAGCAGCTTCTGAATTTCTAGAGTTGCCTGAACCCTCTGATTGAATGGAACATCAGGGATTCTTCTTTTTCTTGTTTTTGAAGTGAGAACAAAGGGAATGTGACATTCTCTTGCAATGATCCTTAGCACCCAAGTATCTGTGATTATTTTTTCCAGGCTAGTGGGTGCAAGGATAGTCTTCCCCTGACTGCCTCCAGAGGTAAGCAATCGGGCCTCCCTTAAGGAGCGCTTGTAGGTTTTCCCTGAGAAAGAGTCTCTGGACCCCTGATTTTGCAGGCCTCCTCTGCTACGATGTCGGCATCTTATTTTATAGCTCCCCCGTCTGCCTCAAGGGGAGTCAGTACCCTTGTGGCCCAGAAAGGCCCTTGGGTTTTCTTGAACCAGATTTTTCTGCTTCTCTGCTTCTGGAATAGGAGTGTTGGGGAGCGTAGGAATGCACATCCATGGCAGATAGAGTTTTTCCATCCTTTTCACACTTAGCCAAGGTATCTTTGACTTTGGGACCAAAAAGGGAAGATCTGTCAAATGGGGCACTGACAAATGAAGACTTAAATGGCTCCACAAATTCACACAAGTTGGCTATGCCAGAATCCACTGCCCTAGTTGTCCCTTTGGCTGCATGCACAATAAGCCTCATGGACAAGTTGGATATAGACTCTAGGATAGCAATCTGGGAGGCTACTTTATCTTTCACCTCATCAGACACAGCTCCTGTAAGGGTATCTGAGAGCTCCTTGATCAGATCTCTCTGAAGGCTAGTGAATTCTGCCATGACATTCAATGACCATAAGGCAAAGGTTGAAAAAGCATAGACCCACTTCCCAAACTTGTCCATCACCCTGGACTCTTGGTTAGGGAGATAAATAGTGGAAATCTCTTTTGCTAGTTCCTTTTTGGTGGCTGCCACAACCACCATGGCATCTACTAATAAATCTTTAACACAATGCTCAGGATTCTCTGGAACTGAAAGAATTTCATATGGTCTCCTGGGGATTTTCTCTGCAGAATCAGGGGCCCTTCATGCCTGCTGTGTGATCAGCTTAATAAGACCATCAGCAGGTGGGGTCACCCAAGAAGTAAATAGGTGAAGAGTGAAAGCTTGCAGGTACAAAGATTTCTCTGAGGATGGGTCTTGGGGCTTCCAGCCACACCTCTGCTTTAATATTTCAAAACTATCTCCAAAGAAGAGGTCTTCTGCAGGTGACTAGGGGAACCCTCCTCATTATCAAAGTCCATGTCCTCCATTACAGATTCCTCAGGGGAATCAAGGTGTTTCATCTTACACGAACTCTTCCAGGGCACCTCCTCAGTGGGAAAGTCTATGGAGGACATGGAAGAGGTAAGGCCCTCTACAGGGGTGTCCTGCAGCTTCAATGCTTGCTATCTGGACGTGGAGGTTGGTGGAAGCTCTGTACCAGAGGGAATCCCGGGAAAATGCCCCAATAGAAAGAAACCAGCTGAGAACCTGCAGAGGCCAAAGCCCTCTCCATGATTTGAAAGGCAGTCCCCCTAAAGAGAGATGGCAGCCCAGAACTGAGAAGGACACCCTCAGAACCATGGTCCCACCCCATTCAAGGAAACCACCATCAAGGTCGAAGCCAAGGACGAGCCCATGAATGAGGCAGCCAAGCTATGACCCCAGGAGTCCATCAGTTCTGAAGGAGAATAGGAACTCAGGGCAGACACTGGGGCTGAAGGCATAGGAGCTGTTGGCACCAAAACAGCTGGAACTAGGAGATAGGAGTCATAATCTCTAAAGCTTCAGTGGAGGTTAGAGAAGGAATATCTGGTGGAGTCCTTGGAGAAAATCTCCCATCTCCAGAAGGGAGTGAAACCTGGGAAGAGGTTGAAAGACTCCTCACCACGAGGAGCTGATCCACCAACCTCACGACATCGACTTCCATCAGACTTCTAGAGGAATGGATAGAAAGGGCTGAAGGGGATTCTGGCTGATCTAAAAATGAACTTGGAAGTTGTCCCACAAAGGGATCTATTGAGGGGGAATACTTAGTTCTGGGAACTAAAAAGAATTGTGGTTTCAATGGTGCTGGTGACCCTGTGAAAAAAGCCAGTTAAAAAAATACTGTTGCCACTGTAACAAGCATGGAGGAAGGAGAGGTGACATGAATAATTGCCACTGAAGTGGATGCACAGAAACTTGAGGTGCAGAGCTTGTTATTACAATCAGAACCAAAGAGGACAGTTCCATGGATTTTTTGGTAGTGAACTTTGGTTCCGCAGTAGGTGTGGGAGCTGAAGATTTAGATCTCTTATGTGCTGAGGCCAAAGGGGATGCCAGCTCTGATAGACTCCTCTTCTTAGCATGTTCAGTCTTGGAGGAAGGGGAAGATGAAGGAGAAGACACATCTGATTTTAAAGTCCTAGGCTGACTGGACAAAGTCTCATCAAAAGATGTTTTAATCAAACTTTTTAAAGTAAGCTTATTTTTCCTATCTACAAGAGCCCGGTGATTAAATGCTTGACAGATATTACATTCTTGTTGTAAATGCACCAGGCCCAAGAAGTAAACATAAGATGAATGCCCATCAGACTTGGGCATTTTTCTTCCACAACCAGTACATTGTTCAAAGCCAGTTGTACCTTTACTCTTAACTGCCGTGTTGATTGATATAAAGGGAATCAATGGCAGGAGACACTCATACTAGATATACACACAGAAAAAGAGAAAGAGAGGGCTACCAACAATGGCAGGCCAGAACAACCAGAGGTAGCGGCAAAAGGGATAGCACTACCAGTGATGGTAGGACAGATACCACAAGATAAAAGGGAGAAAAGGACAGTGCACTCAGTTGATAAAGAAAGCGACTAAAATTTAACAGGAAAAACTACCAATGATGGTCATCAAGAACACCAAGGTGGCAAGATGAGTTAGCAAAGGTGAGATATAAGTGAAGTTAATTGGGTAGGAGAAAAAAGGTTCAGAAAATTTCAAATGTTAACAGAAAAAAATAATGAAATTTCACATAGCTCAGGGAGAGTTCAGCTGACACATCCTTATGAGAAGAGTGACATACAAGATCTGGTGTAATTTATAAAGGGGCACTCTGGGTAGAAACTTAGCTCAAGCGTTTTTGTTTGCTCAAGCTTTAATAACAGCCGAGCCAGTTCCGAGAGTCGGAACCAGTCCCATACGCCAAGGATGAATGAAGACTGACAACATCAGATCATCAGATTTCATTTTCAAAGTATTCAATATGCAAAATAACCACTAGAAAATCCATAGCTTACACATTTATAATGCTAAAGTTATTTCTAAGAGAAAGTCATCCAGTTTGGTTACTTAAAGGGATGTAGACCAGTCTAATCACTTGATTCTCAATTTAAATATTAGAGTTGCTAATAATAGATGGATAAAAATAAATAATTTTATTTAAGTTTAGTAGTTTAATGATGTTTTGGAAATTTGTATCAGTTCCATAAATAACTTACTGATATCAAGGGAATTAAGATGCTAATATTTAATAAAGTAAGCAACACACTCTCTCTCTCTCTCTCTCTATATATATATATATATATATGATAACAGGAGACACATTTTTTCTTAAGTATGAAACTAAACATGAATCTACAACCAGCGTGCATATATACCTACTACCTATCTACCTAGGGATACATATCTCATAAGACCTCAATTGGTCCACAAACACTTCCTAGCTTATAAAGAGAGCCTAACAACATCTCCACTTCCTTAGGAGACTTTGTAGAGCTAACCTCCCCCCACGGGTCCTACTTACCTTTTACAGAGCCATGATTGAGAGCATACTGACAAATAACATTATTGTCTGGTACGGAAATTGCTCTCAAGCTGATCAGAAGGCACTGGATAAGATCATTAAACAAGCCACAAAAATCATTGGTGCCAACCTTCAATCCCTACAGGACATATATTCAAACAGATGCTATGGTAGAGTTTGAAAACTACTGAGGGATATACACCATCCGGCCTATGGACTGTTCAACCTCCTGGCAACAAGGAAGTGCTACAGATGCATTAGATGCAGGACATCCAGATTCCATAACAGCTTCGTCCCATGTGCTATCAGACTGCTGAACAACAAACCCATACCCTAACCTGCTAAATGGGTAAACAAACATTATTTATGTGTAATATGTCATTTTTATTTACATAACTCTCTGCATAGCTCACTTTACACGTCTCTATCTGCGTTATGAAAACTGTAAACCGTTTTTTTTTTTTTTTTTTACGTGTGCCTTTCTTTATAGTACTGTTTGTTATATATCCTTATATTTCTACTGTCTGTTTCTGTTGTTGCATTGTTTTAGTTTCTGCTGTAAAAACACAAATTTTATCTATTTTTTATTGTATCTATTTTTACTATCATTTTGAATTTTATTTTCAGTATTTTTAAATTATTATTAATCTTTCTTCTGTAAACTATAATTCTTATGGTAAGAGTCTGAGTATCGAAATTTCATGCAGTGACATGCAGTTTTTCCTCTGTGTTGATCTGTATGACAATAAAGTTTACTTGACTTTGGGGGTAACAGCATGCAATTTAGGTAATTTAACCCACTTCCAAAAAACTATAGAACGAATATTTTATAATAAGATTCTTTACTAGATTTAGGATGATACACAAATTTTAATACTTAATTGTGAACAACATTTTTAGGTCCAGATTTCAAAATAAAGTTGACCCATTAGAACACCAAATGGACACCATTAGCAGTTCCACAAAAGTAATCAGCAGTATATATGTTAATGCAAAGTTGTATAATAATATGGTGACATAAGTGAACATAGTTCCAATGCCACAACATCACACAACCTTCAAATGACAACAAACATCATTAACAGCAGTCTGTAAGCAATTCCAATAATTTTTCTGCATGATATGGCAGAACCCAAAAATCACCAAAATAATACATTTGAGAAAATTGTGGTAGAGCTCAGAGAATAATGCACAATAGCTCATTTATTCAGGGCTTCTCTGTGCCAGGCTTGGACACCTGAGACTGCAAGACATTGGTTCACATCTGAAGCCATCTGTGGATCTAAAAAACTAATATAAACAATTTTGTGCATTTGCTCTATCTCATTGCTATTTAACAGCTCTGTGCTGCATTTATTGATTTTGTTGAATTTACTACTGTTTTTCAGCCTGCATTTGTTAAATAAATGCCATCTGTCTGTTATTGCACTGCTCTTAGGTTGTTTTAACAGTATTCTGGTATTTCCTAATCTCCCCTGCCACGGCAAAATATTTTCTGAGTTTGTTAAAGTTCTCCTGAGTTTGCCAAAGTATTTCTAAGTTTTTCAAAGGTTTTTCTGTGTTTATAAAAGTTTGTGAACTTACTTCCAAGGATTCCTGATACTGCAGGAGTTCTGCATTTTGTTGTAAAGCATTTGTTACTGCACTTGAGGAGGGTTTTATTCTGCACTCTGGTGGGAGCAGAGGGAGGGCTGATTCAACCTATCCAAGTTGGAAACTGCTTGTGGAAGGCTGATTGTGTGTTTATCTGATTGGCCTGAGGGCTTAACTGAATAAAAGTCTTTCATCCTGCTAGCATGTGCAAATGGTGCTGCCTGTGCCTTGTATATAAGCAAACTTATCCGGTTTAAAAAACTCTATAGGAAACACTCTCCTTAGTCTCCCACTCTTCATAGCTGCTCTAAGAACTGACAGTTTGTGCAAATACAGCACCACTGCAGATCATCTTATATCTAATACTGCTTAACACCCTCACTTAGACCTCTAAGTGACTCTCCTCTACTCCTTCCCATCTACTAAGGATCTGGTATAATGAATAGGCACTTTTCTGTCATCTTTGTTTCTGGCCTGGTGGATATGGGCATCCTGAGGTAATGTAGTAACTGTTTCATGTTCACTGACACCCATTTAATAAAAGACAAACACAGTTTGTGAGAGATGTAGATACATAATGCCAATGGAGGCAAAGTTCTCACATGCACACATGAAAAATGCAAACCAGGTTGTTGGCATTATTCTCAGAACAATAACACTAAGGAACAAACACATAGACCTGCATTTGCAGAGGTACTCACATGTAATCTACCCAAACCTTCAGGACCTCCTAAAAGCATTTCTCAATAGCTCCACACACACTCAAAAAAGACAGCTCCTCACACAACACATAACTCTGAAAATCATAGTAGCCCAGCTTCCAAGCCCATAAGGGAACACATCTCACATCCAAAAGTTCTAGTTACTGGGGATTCCATTGTAAGACATACTGATGTCCCCCTTACCAGGCTAAACAAGGAGAAGATCACAGTGATCTGTCTGTCTGGAACCAAGATCTGTGAGATCATGCATGCACTTAGGTCTTTAAACCGCAAGTACCAGTATGACACGATCATAGTCACTGTGGGTGCAAACTACCTAAGATGTACCTCACTGGACAATATGAAGAGAGACATGATGGAGTTCTCTGAATATGTGTCCCAGGCAGGTATGAACATTGCCTTGAGTAGCATCCTACCTTCACCAATGATGATGTCACAGTACCAGCAAAAAATGATTGACTTCAACATTTGGCTTAGTTTCTGGTGTCACAACAAGGGGATCCAATATCTGATAACCTTAGGAGACATGATCAACAAATCATAATGCTTTGCCAGAAATGGTTTGCACTTGTCACCACTTGGCTTCTGGATACTGGCAAAAACTTCATCAATGCACATAGTGCATTTTTTAGGCCATGCCAAGTTGTTAAACCCTCCAACTTAATAAAAGTCACTCATAGCTACCTAAAGATACTGCTGCTCAATGATGGGAGTTCATATGAAAAAAATGCACTCCCTGGAAGCACTCCTTACCCTAAAGAATGCAGACATATGTGCAGTCAGGGAAACATGTTTCAGAACCATAGAAAGCACCCAGCTATAAAAGGCTCCAATGCCTTTCATACATTTTGATCCCCCTTAGCTCATTATAAAAACAAAGGTTGGAGGTTCCTTAGTGCTTATAAAGGACAAGTACACTGCTAGACTGGTCCAACAACATGACTTGCTTGAGCTGGTCCATGCCCAAATAACCATAGGTGCGGCCCTACCATCATACCCTTGCTAGTTACAGATCTTCTGACATGAGTGTGGAAAATCACACCTACCTGACCCTACTGGAATCTCTTAACATTCAGCCTAACACCATACTTATAGATGCCTTCGAGTGCCCCTCCATGAACTAGGAGACTTATATGACCCATAATTCACTTGCTCAGAGATTTTTGCATTTCATTGATGCAAACACAGTGGAGTAATTGGTACTCATGGATATGATGGGATGTTGATCCTATCCATGCATTAACTCCTCCCTGGTATAATCTCACCACAAAATGATCTCTTTTGTTATTAAAACTAACCTTGAACCCCCATCCTAATCCAAACCTGTTAAGAACTTTTCTATGGCCAATTATCTCAAACTAAGAGACAGCTTATTAAACTTCCAAGCTCCTCTGAACTTGGATGACACTGAGACCTACTGTGAGCTGTACACAAAACTGTACAACCACATTCATAGCTACATAGAGTAGGCAGTATCTGTCCAAGCAAACCTATGATTACCAACAAAAATAAACCATCCTGGTGGATATTTAGCATAAGTAAGCTATTGCATCCATCCATCCATCCATCCATCCATCCATCCATCCATCCATCCATCCATCCATCAATTCATCCACCCATCCATCCACAACCCCTTTTTCCCATTTTACACATGTGGTCGAGGTGTCACTTCAACAGTAACAATCATCAGGAGCCAAGGTTTACACCGCAGGGTGGATATTCAACATAAGGAATAAAATCATCTCCAAAGCCAAGAAGGAGCAGACAAAACAGTGCAATAAGGCATTCACCAGTCTAAACAAACAATTTAGAGAGCTGGCAAAATCTGCCAAAGCAAACAATAAGGCAAAGGTAGCCTCTCAGGTGAAAGATACCCATAAGGGTTTTTTTTTTTAATTCTGTTTGTAACTTCAGGGGAAATGCTCAGTGACGTGCTGAGTTAATCATGAATAACAACACTTACACCCAGCCTGAAACTATAGCAAACCTGCTGGCTGACAAGTTCAGTTTAAACTTTTCCTCCCAATCACCTCCTACCACACCAAAAGAAATATCTGCAACCATCCCCCTACAGGCCCTTACAAGGGAACAGGTCCTTACTGCACTCATCCTCCATGGGTCCTGACACAATCCAGGATGTTTCTTAAATAGCTTAAAACAGAATCTATCAGGGCGACTAAAAACTCTCTTTCACTACAGCCTCCAGACAAACTTTGTCACAGACAAATGGAGGAATGCAACAGTCATCCTGCTGCACAAGGGTGGCCCAGCAGCTGACCCAGGGAACTACAGACCCATAAGCTTGACCAGTCTTATCTGCAAGGCCATGGAGAGAATTATCATGGACCTGATCAACAATGACATAGGAAGACTCCAAACACTGGACCTGACCCAATTTGGCTTTGTCAAAGGGAGGTCTTGTCTGTTCAATCTGGTGGACTTCTTTGAGAAAGCCACCAGGGCCATGGATGAGGGTAAAATGGCACACATCACTTATCTAGACCTGGCCAAAGCCTTTGACACAATCCACCCACTCAAGGATCATAGATAACCTTACAGAGTTAGGCATAAACCCCTACATCATCAGATGGACAACAAACTGGCTTGCTGACAGGACATATGTTGTCCAAACAGGTGAATCCACTTGTGATAAGAAACCTGTTACTAGCGATGTCCCACAGGCCCAGTGTTGGGACCCCTCCTGTTTGGTATATACTTCTCTGAAGTGCAGGCCAGTGTTGGGCGCCTATAGCTTATCAAGTTCACTGATGACTATATGCTGGGAGCAAACATTGAATCCTCAAAAGATGTTGGCATCCTACAAACAGGCCTAAAAATAGCAAACGATTGGTGCCAAAACCATGGTCTGAGACTAAATGCTAAAAAATGCGTAATCATACCCTATGGTAAATCAGATATCACTAAAAATTATGATATTGATAGTACACCTATAAATGTAGTCCCAGTGGTGAGAGACCTAGGGACATAGATAAATAGTAACTTAAACTTTGCCTACCAGGTAGCTATGCTAGTGAGGAAATCCTTCTGTGTGGCTCAACGTATAAGTAAAGGCATGGCATCAAGATAAAAATAAGTAATTGTACTATTGTACTTGCCCATCATAAGGCCCATAATTGTGTAGAGTGCTCCCTTCTGCATGTACCTAACTAGGCACCTACACCAAATGGAGTGCTCCCAAAGGTTTCTTACTAAAAAAATAGAAGGTGTAAGACATATGTCTTATGCAGACCGAGTAAATGCCCTATCCCTTTAGTCCATCTCATATTATTTATTGAGAGGTGACTGGTGCTTGACCTACAAGGCATTCTCTGATCTAGCCCTGATGAACATGTTACATATTCACAAGAAAAAGTATATGAGGGTTACATGTTCCTTTGAACTGAACATTATTTGTGACTCTAACAGAACTTGTGGAAGGGATAGATTTGTATCCCAAAGGCTACCTCATCCATGGAATAAACTTCCCACCTTTGTAAAACAAAGCCTGTCCCTCACTCTATTCAAAAAGAATTTGGATAAATGGATAGGAAACTATAAATTCACTCCCATGGTACTGCTCATGTCCTTATGGACACAGACAGTCTGTAAAATGACTCAGGACTGCAACACCCAAAGACCCACTACCCTGATACTACTCCAGTCCATATCTGTGGAATGAAGATATAATATTGTCATATCCTGGGTATTATTGGAAAGGATTGTAAATGATCTTGTGCCATTAACCTAGTAATCATCTGTGATCCTACCACTGCAAATACCATTCTGCAGGCTGGGATACTACATGCCATAATAGATGATGATCTGTAAATGCAGCTTATGGCCATACACACGCCAGCATGGAGAAGAACCAGACTGCAGTAATGCTAGCTCTCAGATCAAGATATCATAGATAGATGCAGGCTATACAGACAGTTGGGCTGGCAGTCTGTAGAATGTGTGCAGCCCACATGTCTCTACATAGTCTGTGGAGTAATCTTGTCCCACTAGAAACAGAAGTACACATGTCTTGTTATAAACCCACTGTACATAGGAGATGCCATAGACTTGTTCCAAGCAGCTGCAGGTCACATATTAGAATGGATCATAGCAGTCATCTGTTGTAATCCCCAGGAATATATCAACTTCCCAGTATTCCACAGGAATGGCAGGCCACCATGGAAGCTTCTATGCTTTTTCCTGATTTTCCTTTTGTCCCTAGTACTATACATTGCCTCACATTTCAGACAAATCTTCCCTCAGGAGTGGTGCTGAACAGTTCTATGTCCAGAAAAGGTAATACCATCTTAACTGGCAGGTTATGTGCAAAATTAGTAGGTGACCTCATCTTATACCTTATAGCAGCATATCCCAGGAGAGTACACAATGCCTCCATATGAAGGGACAGTGTACCCTACGTGCACAGTTCAAAGGTGGGGGTTGTACTAGAAGGCCTTCTGGTAGATATGTATACAGGTATGTGAATGTAACTGCCAGGTCCTGTAATACAATAACTGGCACACCTTACTAATGTAATATATGTTGCATACCAGCAGGCAACAGCCATTAACACTTGAAAAATGGCCCAAAGCATCCATAAGATTTCCATCCATACCTGCTGAGGACACATATAATGGTGCACACAATGCAACACATACACTTATTGGCATGCTGAAGGCCTGATTCAGTTGTCTGGATACTTCTGGAATGCATTGTAAAATTAACCAGAGAAGGCAGAACAGATGGTCATTGGGGATGCCATGTGGCACAGTAGGCTTACAGCTGAGCATGGTGGCCTGCCATCCAACATGTCATTGAACTACCCCAGGAACCCAAAGCAACTGAATGAGAACACCCACAGGCATCTGCAGGTGAACAGAAAGAAAAAGGCTAGGTACCAGCAAGGGTCTATATTAGATCACCGTCTGCTTAAAGAAGCGAATGGTGATTAATCGACCATATGTAAGCGAAAGCTTACAATCTCGAACTGTCAGAACAGCGATTTTTTTTTTCCTAGGGAAAAAACTTGCTGTTCCAAAACATATACACACAACACAAGCACATCAAACAAACAGCAATCCACACACATACACCTAAAATCTTACAACTAACCCTACACTAAACTATACACACACCACTAACTATCCACTTACCTTAACCCAAACCCTAACCCTAAGGTCCATCACTATCACACACTCACCTCACCCGTTCCCTAACCCTAACTCACCTAACCCGCCCTAACGCTCATGTCCACACAATCGCACACATACCTAACCCGCCCTAACCCTCACATCCACACAATCGCACACTTACCTGAACTCGACCCGTAACTTTCCACAACAGTCCTGAAAATACTGAAGCAACAGAAACAGACAACCAAAATCTTTCCCTAGGAAAGAATTCAGGTTTCTGTTGCTTTGATATTTTAAGCTTTCACTCCGTAGGGTTTGATATTAGAACATTCAAAGGTTGTAAACCTCGATGTTCTAATATAGACCCACCAGCAAAGCATGGCTGATGTCAGCTAAAGTTGTATTACCAAGCACAATAAACCCAGTAACATCTGGTTCACAATTTTGAGTCATGGTAGGCCACAGGTACAGTAGTACATGGCACAAAATGTGATGACAAATACCATAGTGTCAGTACCCAGAAACGCACATAACAGGCATATGTAAATATGTGACCTATACATGTTTCTGTCTTACATATTTATATGCCTCACTTGGCTAACAACCCTAGAACCTTTTTAAGCCTAGCCATTCCTGCTCCAATTGTCCCAATTATGAATGCCTACCAGCTATAATGGCTTTGGTATAAACCTGTGCCTTAGGGCATCTACAAACTGCCCCTGTCTATAAGGTCCATAGGCAACAAGCTAGGGATTCATTTGTAATTTCCCATCCACTGGGCTAAACTGCATTTGAATAGATTTAGGGAAGAGCTCTGTTTCACATGAATAGGGAGTCATTTCCAGAGAAGGGGTAATCCCTGAGACACATACCTGTCCCTTGAACATGCTTTGTTTATGTCACAGATGAGGTTTAGATCCTTAGATCATGTAATTCTAGTGATGTTTGTTTTGTAAATATGTAGCAGAGGCTGTAGTTCAATACAAATTCTAGTGAGCCTGACAGTTTCAAGGCTAGGAGGCATCCTGTGATGTTATCAGGACTCTCTAATGTAGTGGTTTTAGCTCTAGAGAGTGCAGTGCAGTGCAGATCTGTTCTTTAGTGATACTTGGGGTAGAAATAGTACAGGGTATTTCTACAAGGAGGGCTGGGGATGATAGGGAGTGAAACTGGAGGTAAATTTATCTGCCAGCAAATTTGCTGTATCCCACAGTTCAGTATAGGAAGTTCCATTTACTATTACTTCATCACATTGTTGGGTGTTCCTGTTAAGGTTGCGTACACAACTAAAAAAATGACTTATAGTTACCCTTAGCCAAGGAAGCTATTTTTTTTGCCATGATTTTACCTTTTGTGGATTTGACTAGTCCCCAGAATTTCTAATTAAGACAGATGAGGGAGCATTTTGTTACTGGGGCATAGCCCATCCAAGTTTTAGACAGAATTTTCTTTCTTTTTTGTACAAGCAATTTATACTGGGGGTCCACTAAGTTGGCTTGTGTTTGGCATTTTTCCTAAGTTTATTTCAGTTTTGTACTGCTGTTTCTATGTAGTTATTTACATGCTTGTACAAGGTTTCTGTAATAACTTCTGCATAGGCTACCGTGTTCTCTGAATTTGGGGGGGGGCTTGTTATTTAGCTATGCCATCTCTTAATAGGAAGTAGTTAGCCTTATAAAAGTTCTTAAAGGTTCTGCGGTTTTCTGGCAGTTCAGCCTATATATTTTCTTAAGGGTTACCACTTCATGATCTGATGTGACCATTGAGGACATTACATAAAGGGGGAATGCAACATTTCCTCATATTTGTGAGTACGAGATCCAAGATATTAGCCCCTCTAGTGGGTGTGCAGACTAGCTGTTCCTGGGTGTTGGCATTGACAGAAATCAAAAAATCATTCAATGTGCATGTAAATGGTGTGTATGTATCACAGTTTATAGTGTGATAGTTGAAAACATCCATGGATTTGGTGTTGGAATGAATTTCAAGTGACTCCAACCTGCCTGGTGGACAGCTGCCATTACCAGGCTTTACAACAAGACTAAATAATTGCTATCCAAGCGTAAGAGAGAGAGAGAGAGCCCTAAACTGGAAACACTCCCTCATCAGCTTAAACAGGTGAATAAGACTTCTTGTGAAGTCCTCCAAAGCAAACAATGAATCCAGATTAGCTTCCTCAATTAAAGACAAGCGTAAGGCATTCTTCCGTTACATCCATAAACTAAAAGGAAAGGCCCAGATTTGTGCCGAACTGGTAGTTAATGATACCACATGTACTCAGCCTGTTGACATAGCTAGCCTGTTGGCTGACAGGTTCAGTGAAAACTTCACTCCCCTGTCCCCGTCTCACATACCCCATGACATCCCTGCCACCTGTCCCCACCTTGTATCTGTAAAGAGCAGGTTATTAATGCGCTCTCTAAGGCCAGTAACACAGCATCTATGGGACCTGATAACCTCCCAAGCTGTGTCCTACATGAGCTCCAGCAAGAATTAGCAACACCACTGGGTACTTTTTTCAATCATAGCCTAAACACCAGCTTCATCCCAGCTGAATGGAAAATGGCCACCATTATTCCCTTGCACAAGGGTGGTGTTTCCCCTGACCTATTAGCCTGACTAGCCTTATCTGCAAGGCCATGGAGTGAATCATCATGGACCTTATCAACAAAGATATAGGTAATCTCCAAACACTTGACCCTACTCAGTTTGGATTTGTCAAATTGAGATCATACCTGTTAAACCTGGTAGACTTCTTTGAGACAGTAACCAAGGCCCTGGACAAGGGGAAATCTATGCATGCAGCCTACCTAGACTTAGCCAAGGCTTTTGATACTATCCCTCACTCAGGCATCATTGACAAACT
Organism: Protopterus annectens; assembly: GCF_019279795.1. Classification (NCBI taxonomy): domain Eukaryota; kingdom Metazoa; phylum Chordata; order Ceratodontiformes; family Protopteridae; genus Protopterus; species Protopterus annectens. The sequence continues at coordinate 706,750,183 of NC_056726.1, forward strand.
CACCCAGCTAGGTATCAACCCTTATATCATTAGATGGGTTGCTAACTAGCTCACTGATAGAACGCATGTAGTTAAAATTGGGGAATCCACCTCCAACAGCAGATCTGTAATCAGTGGTGTTCCACAGGGATCAGTCCTGAGACCTCTACTGTTTGGAATCAATTTCTGTGAAGTACAAGCAAAATCTAAAGATCTGTCATTGACAAAGTTTGCTAATGACTGCAAACTGGGAGCAGTCATAGAATCTTAAAACAATGTCAGCATCCTACAACAGGGTCTTACTTAAAGAAATAACTGGTGCCAAAGTCATGGCCTTAAAGTCAATGCAAAAAAATTATTATTATCCCTTTCAGTAACAGTGATGTTCTTGTTAACTACCACATCAATATCAACACCCTAAGTATGCACTCAGTGGTGAGAGACTAGGGCACACAGTTTGACAGCAATCTTATCATTGACCACCATGTCTCCACAGTGGCAAGAAGGCCATTCTGTATAGCTCAACTCATAAGTAAGGGCATTGCCTCCATAAAAAAAAAGTTATAACCTCCCTGTACTCTTTCTTCATCAGGCCAATAATTAAGTACAACACCCCTTTAGGTATGTACTTTTCCAAGCACCTGCAACAACTGAAGAAACCACAAAGGTTCATCACAAGGAAAATTCAAGGTCTTTATCATCTGATCTAGATGGATCAGCTGACTTCACTGTCACTTTATTCTGTTTCATACAGACTACTCAGAGGTGATCTCTGCCTTGCATATAAGGTAATCTCTCACCCTGCCTTATTGGAGATGCTGCATATCCACAATTCAAATGGTACATGGGTTAGTCACTCTGAAGACCTTAACCTGGTATGTGACAATAATAGAACCTGCTGGAGGGACAGATTTGTCTCCCAGAGGTTACCACACCTTTGGAACTGACTCCCACTTCATGTCAAACACAGCACCTCATTGGCCCTCTTCAAATGCAATCTGGACTACTGGATGGATAGCTGTAAATTCATCCCGGGAGTTCCACCCGTGTCGCTCTTGGACACGGACATTAGGTTGTGATCGTGGAAATAAGTGTAGAACTTGGCTAGACTTGTAAGAGTCCTAGGGCCATTAGCCTAGTAACTTACTATGATCCTATGACCACTGAAATATATCATTTAACACACTGTATGATATGCAATATACCTGGATAGCAAGTGGGAACATATGATGCCTTAGACCAGTACCAAAGTATGTGAAAGGGAATAACACTTACCAGAATATGGCAGTATTCAAAACCCATAACACTGGGTTTGAGATGCGATCACATGTCTAGTAGATGGGTTGGTCGGGGAGTGTATATGAAAGCAGTCAGCTCTACACATTTCCATAGAAATATTGTACCATACAGTTGAGGATGACATACAATTGCAGATGACATACAGTTGCAAATGTCAAACCACATCTGAGACTACATGCAGATGCCTATGAACACACTACATGTTTGCAAAGCTTGAGAAACCCACTCTGTAACTGAAAGATAGGTCAAACAGTAACCCTCTAAGCTATGATACTACATTAGTATATGGCTGTGGATGACCTAAACATTCTGCAACTAGTGGAAAATATGTAAAGGTATAGAAAAGAATGAAAAACGACCGAAAGTGAACAGAAATAGCTAGTTTAAGCAACACGTAAGACACATTCACCGGTTGTAAGCAGCTGCTCAGCTACACATCACTTAAATCCTTGTAACTCCATTCTCCATTAATGAAGTTAATTGGCCTATAATGTTTTTGAATCACATTAATTGCTATTAATGGAGCACGTCCACTAAGTGACTATTGGTAGAAATCTATACTATTTGCAGCTCATGATTTTCTACATGTTTGCAGGTGTTCATCTCACCAGTTACTATGGATAGACACACTGCTTGCACATGGTATAGTGCAGTCATGTCTATACCAAAAGAATGCCCATTTTGGAGAAGAGAGACTTTGGCTACTTTTACGTTATTTTATTCTAAACATTTAAGAGACAAGTAAACTGCTGTCAACAGAGAGATGTAACAATTAGGAGGCTATGCTTGTGCACTGAAATGGTTTCAGAGGTAGACCATGGTGATGCTTCATATCTATACTGGGTATGTGGCATGACTGCGATATGCTCAAAGTACTTTTCTTATGATAGATTTCTGGAAAGCAATTCCTTGAGGTGTGTCAGATGATGGAATTGACTGGATAGGTGACCAGGCAAGGAACCAGTTTGATGACCTTCACCCACTGATATGACCATGTCTCCATGACTGGTTGAAGAAATTTGATTGAATCCACTACAGAATGGTAGTAATTAGCAAGACACACATCCTAACACCAATAATAGCTTAGGGTGGTAATATTGTTTGCATGTGATTTTGTCAATAAAGTAATGCAGATGCTTATAGTGCATAGGTCTTATCTGTTATATATTTTTGCAGAATGCCTGCTTTTGTGCATCATAGTTTTCATGTACTATATCTTGTTAGATAGTTATGGTACAGCAGAGAGGAATAAATTCAAGAAGCCATGTCAGACATTATAGTTGCACACCTGTTCATATTCTGAAAAGATATGTTGATACAGTACCTGTAAAATAAATGCATTACAATAACAATTAAAGTGTTTTGGACCATGTGTCGGCTTGAGTGAGTATTGCTTGTCTGTGGCTTTTGTTGTGAACTACAACTTCTGTTAAAGTGGGTAAATGTACATCAAGAGTCATGGTAATGAATGCATTTGAGCATAAGCTTGTACTTTGCTATACAGTGTGGGTTACTGCAGATTTTTGTTAAGTAGGCCAAGCAAATAGGAACTGTTAATTCACTGAAACTGGCAAAATATTGTGATTTTTTTGCTGCTTTTTTTTACACATGCTACTCATGAATGTGACTTAATGGATAATAGCAGAATTGTGCAGCTACTACAACTTGTAGGGACATAACTTAGGCCAGTCAGGACTATTACTTTGCCTATATTGGCAGACTATATTATTTTAGCTCAACGTTTCGAGACACAGTCTTGGCAGATTGGGGTTCCTCCAACCATATGAACATGGTCACCATTCTGTTGTGTGTGTGTATGTGTGTGTGTACAGTTTTCATCAGCATTTCTATAGAACTGGCCTACTGACCAAAGAGTCTTTTGTAATGAGTTATGAGAATAAACACCAAAATGAGCACAAAAATAGGGAAGGAGTCTGCATGGGAATGTAGCAGAAAATGTGTGTGATATGCTACACTCAATGAATCTGGTCCTAGTAGTTCTAACATGCATGTGGATTGACAAAAATGATATTCTACAGTATTATACTAATTTGAAGAGTGTTTGTGCATGTATAGACTGTATGGCATTAAGTCATATTAGTATTCTGGAAAGTTTAATGTTTTGCAACTTACCATACATGGCTGTGTCATATGTATAATTCAATCTGTAACAGCAAGTATGGTATAAGTGTCAAGAACATGCACATGTTGTGTGTTGTGTGAATGTATCACTACCATTTATTCCATGTAGTTAAGAATGCACTTTTATACTGATATCTGCACATTGCGTATTGAATACGTACAACTACATGTCTTACAATGTGATGCAAAGTACATCTGCAACATGATCATGCATCTACATATATGTGTACTGCACCTTTAGATATTACCTACTAGTGTAAACAAACAGAGCCAAGCACACACATAGACATATCATTGCTACGCTAAACTCTGTAGTACTGTAATATATACCAATCTGTATATACAGAAAAGTGTTACCATAATTACTTATAGACAGTCATATGGAGATACAGCGTGGCATGCATTTGTGGTATATTTAGCAGACATCACTGTAGCCATATGTGGAGAAAGGGATATGTATTGACTTTTTTTTGGTGGTGGAGAGAAGGAGACATACTTTAATATAGCTTAGCTGGAGATAGATACTGTTATACAGTTATATGAATCAGTGCAATGTATACTCTGGGGTACATCCACTGATATTTCCTTGTGGGAACACACAGTGGGATGCAATATAATGATTCTATGTGCAGACAGCCATCTGCCACAAGATATTGTGATTAGTGTGTACACCCCAATGTAATAACAGGTATTTAATGGAGCACTCTCCCAGAGCCAGCTTTATCCAGTACTCAGTAACATCACAATACATACTCTGCTGTGTCATGTAGCTACAGCTGTTGAAAAGGTCCTGACATGTCCATATAGTAGCCATGGTACCAAATACTGTGGTATGGTGTTGTCTAAGTACAATTATGTATGTTAGGCAGTGGTAATGTGGAAGTAATGTCCCGGACTTCTATCTTATATACTGTAATGAGGGAATAGATTAGGTGACATTAATATAACCTTTATCCTTCTGTACTCCTGCAGGTACTGAGCTGGTTGCTGCAAATTAGCATCAAATGTGGTGTTGATTATACTGTTGGAAGGGAATGTGACAGAGAAGTGGTGAATGCACATCTTATAGGTTCATAGGTTCATAGGTAGGTATTAGCCTATCGGCTCAAGAGACTATGTAAGCCTACCCAGCAAGGTTCCATAGCTTATGCCACCCAAGAAAGTTATTTTCCTGTTCCACTGTCAAGCAGAGACACAGAAGTGATCCCCGGGGTGTATTTCCTATTTCCCATCCACTCATCAAGATTTTTCTTGAAGAGTGCTAATGCAGAACTTTGCTTGACATAGATGGGTAGCTTGTTCCAGAGTATAGAAAGTCTCCGGGACAGGAATCTATCCCTCCAGCATGTCCTGTTAATTGTGGTGACAAGGTTTAGGTCCCTAGAGCGTGTAGCTCGGAGGGATTGGGATTGCTTTAGGTGTAGCATGTCCAGCAGCTCTGGGTTTGACATAGCTTTATATGTTAGGCAGAGATCACCTTGGAGTAGGCGATATGCTACGAAGTAAAGCTGGAGTTTTTTGAGGCGGTCAGTGTAGAGCATTTGTTTGAGGCCAGTAATCCTCTTTGTGAGGTACTTCTGTGGCCTTTCCAGCTGCTGCAGATGTCTTGTGAGGTACATTCCAAAAGGGAAATTGTACTCTATAATGGGTCTAATGAGTGACGAGTAGAGGGGAACAATGACCTCTTTTTTCCTGGATGAAAACCATTTTATGATGAGGTGTGCCACGTAGAAGGACTTCCTGACTACTGTGGCAATGTGGCTATCAAATGAAAGACTACTGTCCACCTGGGTCCCAAGGTCTCTTATCACGCATTCGGTGTTAAGTAGATTGCTGCCTATGTGGTAGTTCATGGGTACAGAGTTTTTACCAAAGGGGATGACACTGCACTTTTTGGCATTGAGCTTGAGGCCATGGCTCTGACACCAGGCATCTGTCTCAGTGAGGCCCTTCTGTAGGATGTCTACATCATTTGGGGACTTGACTATGGCTGATAGTTTGCAGTCATCTGCGAACATCGTTAGCCAGAGGCCTTCTGTGTTAGCCTGTACTTCAGAGAAGTAGACACCAAACAGGAGAGGTCCCAGGACAGAACCCTGTGGTACCCCACTTGTCACTGCTTTGAGGTCAGATTTGGAGTCTGCAACTTTTACAGTGTGGGTTCTGTCAGTGAGCCAGTTGGCAACCCATCTTGTGACATAGGGATTTATACCTAGTTTATTGAGTTTAGCTATAATTCCAGAATGGGGGATGGTGTCGAAAGCCTTGGCAAGGTCAAGATAGGCTGTGTGATCCACCTTACCCTCATTCACGGCTTTGGTGACTGCCTTAAAGAAGTCGATCAGGTTCAGGAGGCATGATCTGCCTTTCACAAATCTGAACTGGGTGGGATCCAGAGTTTGGAGGTTACCAATGTCTTTGTTTATGAGTTCCATGATGATATGTTCCATGGCCTTGCAGACCAAGCTTGTCAGGCTAATAGGTCAATATTTCCCGGGATCAGTGGTGGCTCCCCCTTTGTAGAGTGGGATAAATGTTGCTGTGCGCCATTTAATAATAATAAACTATATTGTAGGCTCTAGGAGTGCTATGTACTTATACTATGTTCATCTGTTTGCTGTTACGAACCAGTATACTGTTATGTGCTTCCATTTACCTCCTGGATGGCCTTATGGCCCAGAGTGTATGTTTGTGTGTGTGTGTGTGTGTGTGTGTGTGTGTGTGTGTGTGTGTGTGTGTGTGTGTGTGTGTGTGTGCAGGACATAATTGGACGTGAAGTACATGAGTGCACGTATACTTCTATATCATTTTGCACAATGTAACACTTATATATTAGCCCACAGTATATCCACTGTGAAATCCTCAGAACCAGATGACAATATTGATATAGTTGTATATATACGACATTGTAAGGTGTGAGACATTCTACATATAGTCACATGGCAAACAAGGCACATGGTTGACATTTCACAGTGACCACAATGTGGTCATTCTGCTAGTGTCAATGTTGCTATGCCAAATACAGTTTACATGCCTGCCAGATAAGAACACATGATACATGACAAGCAATTATGGACCATCCACCTCTTACTCTTAGCCATTTGTTTTGAGGTGCACCTGTACATTGCAGAAGTAGGTGGGTAACTGCATCACGTTTTGGAATGTGCCTATGCATGTAACCCATGGATGTGGCTTATACTCTCACTAGAGTATGCAGATGCAGTGTACCACACATTAGAGATATGCCTCAGAATGCAGTCCGGTGGCATTGCAACAAGCATTGTACTGATGTGACTCCAGTAGGTGACAACTCACAGCAGCTGCGCTGTATCCTGTCAGCATCTTTGTTCCCCACTATGACACAAGTGGCACTACTTCTATTAACATTAATTACATATGTGTTGCTGTTACAGAGAAGTCACTATGTTTCCATGCTAAGTAGCAGTTTATATTACAGGTGAAGGGAATTTCAGACAAAGCACTAATGAATATTCTGTTAAATTAGCTTGATGTATCATTTTTGATTTTTTCATCACTCACTGCATGCCTGGATTTTAACTGAATTCTTAGTGGTAGTTTGTGTTGTATGATTGCAGTGGAATACTACTTAATGATTGCTGCAGCTGACCCACTGCAGTAGTTTATGTCACATATACTGCAATAGTTACCAAACACTGCACATGCATTCAGCATCATCCATCACAGTTGTGGGCATGGGTAAGCTAAGGACATCATTCTGTTTATTTTTTGTTTTGTTTGGATTGCTTGACTGTGTGCTTAATAAAGGATTTTCAACTGGAAACACACTGCCTACCCTGCTTGGATTACTTCTGAATACCTACTAGAGTTAGTTCTGCATAATATTAACAATATTTCAAAATAAGTTTTTATTTTTTGATTTAGAATGTTGTTAAGTTTGCTACTTCTACTACCATTTTTTTTCTGGTATTTAATATATAGTGATTAACCAGACATAGAAAAATTGAAAACTCCTCTACACAGAGAAATGTGTTACACTTTTTTGTTTTGGATCCACTATACCTGTATTTTTGTTTGAGACTGAGGGGATACCACAGAGATCACTTATTTCTTGGTAAGCTAAGGATACGTACATGCCCCCAGTGATCTTTTCTTGTAGTAAACATGTCTTTAATTCAGATTCCTGTAGTGACCTGCAATATCCATGCATTTGCATTTCCATGACAGCATACTGTGTATCTTTTGTCACTGTGGTACATATTCAAAGATGCAGTCATATAACTTTAAAGTACAAATGTCCATCTAATTTGTATTTTCCCATGATGCATAGCTACATACTGCATAATGGCTTTTATCAAACAGCAAATTAGACATGGCTTTTGATAACCAAAATACTGGTTACATTTTATGATGCCCTAATGCCTCATGGCAACATTTTGCAGAGTGTTCCTGCATTGTATATGAGTGTTAATTGTAATTAAGTGAGCTCTCTGGAACTTTCACTATGCATCCAGATGTCTTGCTTGTTCTTACAATGTGGCAGTATAAGTGTGTTCAGTAGCTTGCTTAAGTAATGCTGGTGGGTTCCCTAGATTATAACAGCTTTATACCTTTGCTTTGAGTGTTACTGTGCGATGTGCCATTTTGCACTGCATATCGGCATGTGTATGTTTTGTCCTGTGTTAGTATGCATGTTTTTATGACACCTCTGGATGCCTAACCAGTAATGTCAAATATGCTCCATCACATGCACCATCACAGCCTCCCTTAATCCTTGTCATCTTGTATCTCTGTACTCGGTATGTTCTCAAAGCATGCCAAATGGCCACTGTAATGCCCTTACACAAAGGATATCCTTTTTCTGTCCACAAATACTACAGACCAATTAGCCTAACCAATTTAATTTACAAAACAATGGAAATCTACATATCAGACTTTATAAATACATGTATAGAAAATCTTATTGTTCTGATCCCTCACTAATTTGGCTTTGTCAGGGGTAGGTCATGCCTACTCATCCTAGTGAACATCTTTAAAATTATCACAGAGACTGTTGGTAATAGTCACAGAGTTTACATAGCATACCTCAGTCTGGCTCAAACCTTTGAAATGAATCCCCATATTGTGAGGAGTTAGCAAACTGGCTTTCAGACAGAACACACATAGTTAAACTACTTGGAATCACATTGGATATTAAAAAGTTGTTGAGTTGTGTCCCTCAGTGCTCTTTGGCGGGATACCTCAAACTGTTACCTACTTCTCTGTGACCTACATATCAATAGATCAGAGCTATGGATAACCATATTTGCTGGTGATTAGAAGCTGAATACTGTTTATTTGTCTTCTGATACTATTAAACTACAGCTTGCACTAGAACTTGGAAATAGTTAATGTAAAGAAAGCAGGCTGAAACTAAATGTTAAGAGCTGAAGTATTTGTAAATTTGGAAAACAACATTGTTCCTTGAGCTATAGCAAAGATGGCACCTCTCTATAGACTGATTCACTCATCAGCAATCTTGGTAACTTCATTGACAATTCCCTGTCCTTTGAGTACCATGTTGTTGCAGAAGTCAGAAAATCCTTCTTTTTGGCCCAACTTAAACCTAAAGGCATTTCTTCTAGATTAAAAAAACTTACATTCTCTCTTATTCATCCAGTATCTGTCCAGATATTGAGTACAATGCTAACATTGTCATGTATTTGTCTAAACACATCACACAACTCAAAAAACTCAGAGGATCCTAACTAAAAGGATAGCAAGCTTGAATACCCTTAACTAACAAAGCAGGCATGAAACCCCCAATCTTACAGAGTCCTCCGTAATAATTAAAGCTTAGCCTTTTGGGTCACCTTTTTGATCTCATATATCTTCACAAACCTAACAGTGCAATGAACATTCAAACTAAGGATTTAAATTTTCAACAACAAATAAATAAATAAAAATTATACCACACAAGCAACAGTGTAGAGTTAACAAGGCAACTATAAATAATTGAAAGCAGTAATGCCAGCAGTCTATTAAATTAATTTCACCAAAATATCCTTCAAAAATGTTATTAACACATGAAACCACTTAAAATCATATGATTAAGTGCTTCCATCCATAAGCTGGACTTCCTCAGAATCCAGTCGACACAATCACTCTTCCCTTTTTATATGGTTGTATGCTAATACTCCAAGGTGCTAATAAGAAATCATTAAAAAATGACTACATGACAATTATTGCTCCTTTAAAAGTATAAACAAAATGGCAAATAAAGCTAAATGCATGCCATAACCCTGAGATTAATGAAGCTGTATCTATATACCCATTGTTGTTAATGGGCCAATAGATTTTCATTTTAAGGTGACGGATAGGCTTACATGAATTCAATTTATTATGACATTTTACATCTGTATTTTATACTTATTTATGGTTTTTAATACTTTGTATGTTTTTTATTTTGTTCATACTTCTGTGTTAATAAAAATTTTGTAGGAAACATTGGTGGAATTCATTTAATAAACTGCTGGTGTTACGGTTTCAAATTAAAAACTATACCAGTGTGATACAATAATCTGCCAATGCATACTCCATCTCTGAAACAAGCTGCCTATTCATATTAAACGAGTGAATTCCTCACCACTTTTAATGTGAATCTTAATAACTGGATGGCTAACCACAGCATTTCCATGGGCCTATTTGTGTTGCCCTCCTGGACTTAGGAGGTTCCATATGAAGTTACAGCTAAAAAGGCATTAATGGTCATTAGACTTACCTGTCTTGTAGATCTTATGATCCTAAATAATAAGCTAAGAAGGGTTTACACGTTTTATGTGTATACTGTCTAACTAATCACTAATATCTTACATTTTTATGTGTATATTTTCCCTGGCCATTAATAAAACAAATGTTTATTTTTTTTTCTCTTCTTTTCAACAAATTAAATAAGTAAAACAAAGACCTGGTCTCTTAGCTCAGAATTGCAGAAATTCTTTTGTCATATTTATTGCTAGAAAAGAATACCATTTGGAGAATGGACCAAACTCTATTCTGTGCTGGCTAGTTATAGAGGAATGTCATAGCTAACCAAACCTCTAAAAATGTTGAAGCTCTGTGCATTGACAGTAAATGCATATGTGAAAAATGTCCTGAGATTTATGCTCCAACTTTCACTGCTCATCAGACTTTCCTGTGGTAAGTTTGTTTGGAAAGGCAAAATGTGGTATTTTCATAGCTTTCAGAATAGCTTCATCTGAAATTGATAGATGAACTTTTTTTAATAAATAAACTGTCTTCCTTCAAAATTGACTAGATAAGTACACTACAGTATTCAGTTTGTCTGCTTTTTGTGATATACTTTTCTAGGCAATTGACTCTTTAGATGCTTATATAAGGATTCATTAAGTTTGCTTAAGGGCTCATTTATCTGATACAGTGTCAATAATAATTTTAGAGATGTCAGTAAGTGTGAAGTTGTAAAAGCTATCTTTAAAAATAAGGTTAGGGTCAGCCATCTATCTAGTGTTATGGTAGAAAGGGGCCTATTAGTTATTGTACATCAATTATTATATTCTTTCGGAGAAATGTATTATCATAAAAATGTGTCATAGAAATATGAGGCTATTTTCTGTTCCTTCAGGATCTAGGAAATTTAATATATGGTCACAAAAGTAAGGCAAGGTGTAGAATTTCAAAAAGTTTTACACTGAGCTAGTATTCAGAAGTTAAAGGGGCAATGTAGCAAACAATATTCATGTGTGACATGCAGAAGAGTAATAATATTATTCGCATGGAAGATGTTATCCAATCAAGAATGTATTGTAGGTTGGCTTTGCTTACATTATGATTATATGTCCACATGCCCAAGTTTGTGTGCCACGATTTTTGAAATAATTCAAATGCAATTTAACAAACAGTGCTCATGTATAACATATAACATCAGCAAGAGATTTTTACTCAGGTCATTAATTCAGTGCATGATGGCTTTGCTTACATCATGGCTATAAGCACACATGTACACACAAACACACACACACACACACACACACACACACACACACACACACACACACACACACACACACACACACACACACACACACACACACACACACACACACACACACACACGAAAACATGTTCTATCTCACACCATAGCTATTCACTTTTCTACACAATCAGGCAGATATGCCACTACTTGTATATGGAACTGGTGTGTGGTACACTTTTGTGGGCAGGTGTGGACAACAAACAGCTTTCTATGCTAAGACTGAAAGATAGCTATGGCTAATACACATACATGGAAAAATATGCATCGGCACCCAAAAGAGGTGTCCTCAAGAAGCATTACAATAAACATTTTCTATCTACATTAAACAACTTCCAGAGGAAACCTCATAGCTATAGGCAGTATTAGAGCACACAGATTGAATCTTCATGAAAAAGTGTTCTTTAACTTCAGCAAGTCAGGAGCACTATAGTCATGTTCATATAAAACACAGACTTTGTACATGATATGGCCCAGTGGATGTGATATAATTGATAAGTGGATGTACCTAGTCAGTGGAGATATACATTTGCTTGAGATTTGAGTTAAATAACTTTTATGCTGTTATCTTACTGTGGTATCCCCTGTATACTAAATATATATAAAAATGGAGTCCTCATTCACTGTGTTATTTGGATCTCTTTCTGCCTCTTTAACTCAAGTTGTTCATTTTAAAGTAAAGATGGTGCAATTCATACATCCAGTTGGATCTCCTACAGCTGGATACAGAGGTGCAGTAGAGACATGCTTAGCATTTTCCTTTATTTTTTTTTATAACTGTTATCGATTTAATGTCTTTACAATATATACTCAGAAAAGAAGTAATTCAATATCACATATTGCTATACAATATTAGGAATACACTGAATCATCAAGGCAACTTCATTTGGGTCTACCTGATAACACTGACACGCCAAAACACTGACAACGAAATAACCAACACGAAAAAAATGACAAAAAAGAAAGTTCAAAAACACGAAACTTCACATGCCCGACAAACCAAAATCCCGACAATCAACAAAACAAATACCTTTCCCGAAAAACACACACACAACACAAGCATACCAAAAACCTTACAAACCTACACTAAACCTTACATACACAACTATCTATGCACTTACCTTAACCCAAACCTTAACCTTAAGGTCCATCAATATCGCACACTTACCTTACCCGCACCCTAACCCTAACTCACTTAATCTGCCCCTAACCCTCAAGTCTGTCACCATTGTACACTTACCTTACCTGCACCCTAACCCTAACTCACTTAACCTGGCTCTAAACCTAAAGTCCGTCACTATCGCACACTTATCTGACCCACACCCTACCCTAACATCCGTCACTATCACACACTTACCTTACCCACACCCTGACCCTAACATCCGTCCCTATCTCACACTTACCTTAACATGCCGGTGTTCTCAGCATCAGGATTCTCAACTGTCAGTCTTCTCCGTTGTCGATCTTCTGATGTCAGTGTTCTCATCGTCGGCGTTGTGCATTGTCGGCGTTTTCAGGTAGATCACTTCATTTAGACCTGGGGGAAAGTTAACAGCCAGTCTCAATTGCCACTGCATCTCTTTCTTCATCAAAACTTTTCCCCAGGTCTAAATGAAGTAATCGCTATATCTCCTGTGTTACAGGAAAAAGCTGAGAAATGTTAGAAAATAATTTTTTTGAAAAAAGTGTCATGCGTGTCTATTTATTTTATACTATTTACCTTGTGAATTTTTAAGTGTGCAAGACAATGCATTTTATTCTTTTATGTTTATTTTTCAATGGGAATTTTTTATGTCATTAATATTAATTGAAAAGTGGGTAGGGTTTTTGTTGTTAACCAGTCAAATTATTTGGTAAGATATTTATTTATTTTATTTTATTTTAGTTTAGTTTACATTTGTTAACTGGGGGTGTCTGACTAAGCTGAAAAGGCCCTATTTCAGCAGAGGCCCGGGGAGGAAAGCTCCACACAGAAAAATTACAGATATATTTAGATATTTAGACATGGTCAATATACACAAAATTACAATAGACATGTTTTTACACTGGTATGCATCACATCAACAGTTGCAGTGGAGAGAACAAACAAGAAAATATTAATTTAAAAATAAAGATAATTAATAGATTTGTGGTGTACAGCTGAAATTTGGAATGTAGGTAGAATACATACATAGTACACAGTTACAGTACATACATTGTACATTAACCAGTGTTTGTGAGTAAGGGTGAAAAGTATTATCAGGTACTCTAGGTTTAGTATGTGTACCTTATCCACTTTCACTAGCCTTGGGAGCAGTCATGGCACTGTCAACTTTGCTTGAGATGTTGCCTAATGAGGTTTTTAAGGGAAGCTTTGGATGATGTGTTTTGTGTGTTAGTGGGGAGAAAGTTGCATTTTTTAGCCACTGAACTACTCTATAGTGTGTCTCCAAAGGCATTGTAGCTGTTGATGACTTCTAGTAGTAGTTTGCTTGATGATATAAGAGGCCTTTTGGCTTAGTGATGTTGTACTAGGTTTTTGAGGGCAGGACACTTATTGGGGAGGTAATAGATAGAATAACAGAGGCAGAGCTGATTGTAGGTTAGGAGGTTGGGCAGTTCAATCCAGTGGAGCTGTCTCAAAGCAGTACAGTGATGATTTCTATATGAGCAATTTGCAGCAAAGTGGGCAATTCTGTTATAGCAGGTTTCCATTTTGCTTAGTTCAGTTTTGTTGAGATTAGTCAGAATGGGAGATGCATAGAGTAGGGTGGATAGAAGTTGGGAGCAAGCAATGGCTGATCGTGTTGTGTTGGTAAGAAATGGTTTGATATGGTAGAGTGATCCCAGTTTGGCATGTACTTTTTAATAGCTAAGTTGAGATGACTATCAAATTTTAGGTGGGAGTCTATGGTTATTCCCAATAGCTTAGTCTGTGCCACTGGAGCGATTGGAGTAGCATTTGTGGAGCAGATAGTGAATTGACTGTTATCAGTGTTTTTGTTAGAACTGGTTGTAATCATAAACTGAGTTTTCTTTGGATTGAGGATAAGTTGGGCTTTGATAAGGTAGTTTTCAATGTCAGAAAATGTTACTTGAGTTGTTTGCAGGAGGGTGGAAATATTTTGTGTAGCACATTTTAAGGTAATATCGTCTGCATACTGAATGATAGATGCATGCTGTGTGGAGGGATGGAGGTCATTTGTGAAGACTGTGAATAGTAGTGGTCCTAAGATAAAACCCTGTGGGACTCCTATAGTTATAGGCAGCTGAGGAGAGAGATAATTTTCCCATTTCACAGCTTGGTACCTGTCAGTTAAGTAGCTTTGGAACCAGGTAAAAGTGGAATTTGATAGGTGATATTGGTTTAGTTTGTGTAGCAGGATATGGTGTGAGACTGTGTCAAATGCTTTGGACATATCCAAAACAGAGTTGACACCTGCAGGCCTTCATTTTTGAGATGGTTTACTGTGTCTGTGAAGCATAGGAGGGCTGTAGTGGTACTATGAGCAGGTCTGAAACCATGTTAAGTAGGTGACAGGATGTTGCTGTCTTGGAGATATTTTAGCACCTGGGTATGGATGCATTTTTCTAGGAGTTTGGTCAGGGGGGAGAGTATAGCAATGCGTCTGTAGTTATTAAGTTCTGAGGAGGTCCCACCTTTATGTATGGGTGTAACATAGAATATTTTCCAGAGTTTGGGCACATAGTTTTCAACAATTGATCTGTTTTTGAGAGTGGAGATTTGGATAGCAATAGCATCTGCTGTGAGTTTCAAGTAATAGCTGGGGAGTAGGTCGGCTGCTGTTGATGAGGTTTTCAGTTTGGAAAGCATACTTTTGATTAAAGTGTTGGGAACTGTTTTGAGGGTAAAGCTTGTATTAGTGTTATTTGTGTTGGGGGGATAGTGAGGTTGGAACTGTTCTGTGATACTATGGATAGACTTGAGTTCACAAAGTGGGAGTTGAATTGTGTTTCGATGGGAACTTTTGTGTCAGGGGTGGTTGGTCTGGGGGTAGCCTTTTGGGTGGGTTATAGTAGCTGGTTTACATTTTTCCAAAATTTTTGGGGGTTGTGTTAGTATTTAGTTTGTAATGTCATGTAGTAGGATTTTTTGTCCAGACTAATGCATTTTTTTGCACGGTTGCGCAGTTCTTGGTACTTAGGCTTTTTGTTTCTTTGTTTTTTTTATAGTAAAGCCAGGCAATGTCTCACGACTTGAGGATTTGTTTGGTTTCTTTACTGAGCCAGGGGTTTGTAGAGGATCTAACCTTGATTTTGTGCAATGGAGTGACAGTGTCTAGGTGTTGTAGAAATGTTTTGTTGAAATATGCTGCAGCCTGGTCAAGTGGGAGGGTTTTTAGGGGGGGTCCAGTCACAGTTACAGAGTAAAGTACTGAGGACCTCAGGAGCGAAATTGTTTGTATTTCTAGTGGATTTATAGTTAGTGGTTTTGCATATGCTTGTTCTACTACGTGTAAGATATATTATGTTGTGGTCACTTAAAGTGTCTGGGAGACTGCCTGTGTGGGGGTACAATGTGGGATTGTTAGTTAGGACCCAGTCAAGGATGGATTCCCTTTCAGATTTTTATCACATCTAGTTGGGATTTGGGCTAGCTGCTAGTAGCCATGGAGCTATATTAGATTACTTGTTGGTTCTGATATACAGGTGAACCAATCTAGGTTGAAATCCCCCAGAATAAGGGTTTCTTGTGAGTATGTGGAAGAACACCAGGATAAGAAGTCTTCAAGGCTAGCCAGTGTATTACCAGGTGGAATATAGATCATAATTATGGTGATGACCTTTTCAGGGTGAAGTTGAATTGTGACCTAAGTATGTCCCAATTATTGAGGGAGGGGAAGGAGTTTGGCATTTGATGTAAAGTTAAGTTGGACTTATACAGTAAGGCAGTTCCACCCCCTTCATGAAGTGGTCTATCTTGTCTAATGATATTGTAGGCAGTAGGGAGAACTTCTGAGTTAGTTGTGTTTTTATTTAGCCAGGTTTCTGTTAAAGCAGCTATGTCTGGTAATTTAAGCAGGATCATTAGGTGTAGCTATGTATTCTGATGAAGTCTCACTTTTGTGGAGACAAAAGCACTTAATACTTGTGTTCTTCTTTAAAATTATTTCCATCCAGTATCCTGTTCCAGTACATTTTATCAGATTTGACCCTGTGTCAGTGTCCTAGTATACGTGGAAAAATTCTGTGTACAGTAGTGTAGACAGACAAAAGGGGTGTAATACTGTAGCTATATAGACATAAATCTCCTAAAAATGTAATACCATGTACATACATATATGAGCAAAACTATTATCCTGTATGTCAGAAAGAGTAAAGGACATAAGTTAAATTAATTTATTTTTAATAATCTCAGCATGTTTGCACTGCACGTCGCAGTACACAAACATGCTTTATAGAAAAAAATAAAAAAAAATTGAAAAAAAAATGTAATATTATGTGACAGAAATGTATTACAGGGCAGTGCATGGAGTCCCGACAATGGTGCACTGCTGCTGTTGCTAAAGTGATAGGGCTATGAAGTTTGTAGTTTCCAGGCTGTGAGCATGGATATGCATGTAAATGAGGTGGAGTTTCTGAACAGAAAGGAGTAATCGTGTCCGCATATCCCCATTGTGTAGGCTCTTAGACCCATGTTAATGTTTACACAGGATGTAGCTGACATCGGGGGGGTATCCACTGACTTCTAGGCTATTAAGCTTCAGTGCGTATGTTTGCATGGCACACCTCTGTTCTAAAGAGAATGAATTGACTTACTTTATTGAATGATATCGATATCTGTGTAGGTGTAAAAGAGAGTGGTGGTGGTGTAGTTTTGATAAGTGTGTGTGTAAAACAGGATATTACACTTACTGCATTCACCTTCCTATATATATTGTTATTTCATTGTCATAATAAAATAAACTTTAACAACTAAGAATGCCATTGAAGACATGTTTATCGGAATTAGAATAAATATATATATACAACTTATGTATAACTCTTATATCCTAAATTTCCTTGTTTTTTTGCCTTTGAAATTGGCATAAGATCCATAAAAACCAATGCTCCTTTAAGTGATGGGGAGAGGATCTCCTACTTATCCATTCCTACTTGTTTTAGACTGCATACAAAAAATATTTGGTAAAACAAAAAAAAATCTTTTCATGGATGGATGTTTCTAAATAGAGTCAATCAACTGGGTTCAACCTATATATAATTTTTTAACCATCCTTGTAAAGTGACAATAATTATTTTACCTTTGAAGGGAACTTACCTTCAAAAATTGGTGTTGCCCCATGGGTTCTCCATGGGGGGCATGGGTTGCAAACATGGTAATGGCATTGGGGAAACCTGTTTCGTTATCAACAATTGGGTGTTTTTTGACCAGTTCATATTTTTTATACCCAATGATATTTTGGGTATTTTTCATTCTGTTGGATGGCTTACCCAGTAGTGAGAGAGTGAGTTTATTTTCCAATTTTCCACAGTTCACCAACTTTCTGAAGTTCACACACATTTCCAACGTGGATGTTCTTTGCCCATCTTTCTTTCTTTTGTCTAAAGATTATTCAAAATTTTAGCTTCTATCTTTACATACTGCAACTCATTGCTAAATCCTCTGGGTGGTTCTGATTCACTTAGATTAGAAGAACTTGAGCTTATATGGCCATTATGTGTTGAATGCGTATAACCCCGTTTGAATTTATTTTTAAAAACCACAAAAACCAAACTCAGCAAAAGAAAAGGATAAGCGGAGTAAGGCGGGCTATGAACTGAAATAGTTAATAAAAGGGAGCTGTTGTTTAAAAGAAGCCAAATGCGTTTTTTCAAACCAAAGTAGTGGTCTGAAGAAGGGAAGCCTTCCCCACCTTCTTCAGACTTGTATTGGTTTGGTCACACGGAAGGGGTGGGAAATTTTTTGACTACTGGCATGGCATTTGGTTCTTAATTCATAAATTCTGCCCTTTCAGTATCAATTCATTTGTTATATTTATTATTTTTTATTAATATCTTATATATATATTCTTCATATATATTTTATTTTATATATCTTTATTTTTTTTTTATCATTTTATTTTTTAATTTTTTTATTTTAGTTATTTTTGAATTTAGTGGAGTCTTTGTTTAGTGCTTTATCCTTTAAAAAGGTTTTTTACAACTAATAAATGCACCTCATTTTATGTGTCAAACGAAAAGCGCTAAAATATTTAAATTTAATCTCCTCTCTCTGGTGGTCTGAAGGAAGTCTCTCAGTTTTGTTTATGGCACACCTCTTTGCTGAGTATGTCTGAAAACCAGATGCATGCAAGTAGAAGTTTTTACTTGTTTAAGCTATGCTGTGTGCTGCAGCACTGTGTGTGACATTGCACACTGAAATAGAAGTATTAAATGATGTAATTATATTGTAGGCAGGTGAAATGCATCATAGTTAGCCAATCACACATTCTGCACCTACAGCAGAGCTGTATAAAGTATGCATACACCATACATTCTGATTTTTCCCCAATACTTTGCACCATTAGAGTACAAACTTGGGAATTTTAACTGAGATAATGCTAGGGGCAGCTGCAGGTCTGCTACATCTGTATATGCTAGATAGTGAAGTCAGTGCTGCTGGTGCTGCTGACAATAGGCCTAGACACAGAAGGAGAAGAGTGTTCAGGCCCAGGCTAACCTTCCAGGAGATACATGAGCTGGAGATTATAGAATGCTACAGGTTGGGCAGAGACATGCTACAGGAACTCACTGAGCTCTGCCGCCCTTAACTCAGACCTAGAGTGAACAGAGGGGAACCCATCCCAGTGGAAACAAAGGTATGTGTAGCTCTTAGGATACTAGCTACAGTTACTTTCCAAAGACCAACTGGGGACATGATGGAGGTCTCACAGGCATTTGCATCCAGGGTACTACACCAATTCCTGAATGCCATGCTACCAGATGCCAGTGAGCACATTTCTTATCCACTCACTGCTGAGGTGAGGGCCTGCAATATGCAACACTTATACAATGTAGTACTCTACCCTGAAGTACTGGGTGCCATAGATTGAACTCATGTACACATCAAGGCACCACCTGGTGAGGAGGGTAGAATCTACATCAACTGCAAGGGCTACCACTCCATCAACTGACAGGTCACGTGCAATGATCCGGGGATTATTCTGAATGTGTGTGCTGGCAGCCCTGGCAGTTATCATGACACCCATATCTGGCATGCATCACAACTCTACCAGATGTTTGCTAGGGAGGGCATCCCTCATGGCCATTTACTGGGGGATGTTTGCTACACCCTGGAACCGTGGATGATGACACACATCTGAAATGCATACACACTCCCAGAAGAATGCCATAATGAGGCACACGCACAAACTAGGAACATCATAAACCATGTGCTTGGGCTTCTGAAGTCACGGTGCTGTTGCCTAGATATATCTGGTGGAGCCCTGCAGTACTCTCTGGCCACATGTGTACATATGTTCACAGTATGTGCTATGCTACACAACATCATCTTATTGAAACAGCTGTAGCAGAATCAGCAAAGGGAAGGAATACACAGCTCCCCACCAGTGCCTACATCACCACAGCCACAGTAGCAGAACACACAGGAGGAACCCCCTGCTGATGTCCCTGTAGGCAGATGTAGGCATGTTCAGTATGCCCTGGCTTTGGCTAAGAGACAATGCATAGCATATTCACTGACAACCTAGGGACTAGGGGCTAACACATTTCTCCTACTCACATACATATATTAAAATTGATGCCAGGCAACCCACACAGCATGTACCTATCCATGCATTTGCTGTGCACTGCTTGCATCAGACAGAGTCAGCCCTAACATACAGTTCTGTCAACTGCTGCAGTCACAAGTTAAGTCTCTAACCTACACAGTACTTGAAAGGATTACTATGAAATGGTATTGTATGTATGAATTTGCTGCATTAATACAAGTAAATACAGTGGGCTATTTGGACAGAAGTAACATCCACATGGAACTACAGATACCCAGTCCACTAGTATGTGTTCCTCAATATTCACTAAGCCTCATGGATGGAATATTCACTACATCAGTCAAGGGAGATGTTAAACAGTGGGGTCACATGTTATTTGGACTTCTGTGTATCCAAGCAGAACATGCAGTGTTGTTCCCCACCTCCAATATAGCATTGTTCCCATATAACTGCTTTAGCAGTAACTCATCAGTGGTATATCAGCAGGCCAGGCAATCTCAGGCCAGTAACATAGAAATTGATCATGCATTTGTAGGTCTCACTTAATAAAGGAATAATAATGTACATATGTATGCTATTGATTGTGTCATGAATAAGTTGGTATGGGGGATGGTGTTGATGGTTCTAATCTGGAAGTATCCACATCTTTTGGATGTGAGGTATTATATATATTTTTTTACAGACTGTTAGTCTGTGTGTGGTGTTATAATATTACTCTCTGTCAGATATTAATTACATCAGACAGCTGGAGAATGCCATGGATATTTTGAGTGAAGTACAGTACAGCAGAAACAGGGACAGATGCCATTGTCTGTAACACACAAAATCCTGGACTGGAGTGCAGGTAGGTGTGGGCTGTAGTCACTTTAGAAGTACTGACAATCACGCTGGGCATGCTCATACACTTAGTTAAACTGAGCATAATTCTGTTGTCCCTTGATCAAAATGACCGGTTATGTATAGATATGTGTATACATACATACATATATGTATACTTATCCGTCTGTCACTATCTGTCTCTCACATTGATAGTATATATATATATATATATATATACACATATATAGATATGTGTGTGTGTGTGTATGTGCATTTACAAATACATATCTATATATATATATATATATATATATATATATATATATATATATATGTATATATATATATATATATATATACATATATATATATATATATATATACATACATTTCAGTCTCTCCCCATATATCTACATAACACATATACATATCATACACACACAGCTACATTTATATATATATCCCTGTTACATATAAATATGTGTTGATGTCTGTATTGTCCTACATACCCTAATAATGGTGAGCAAAGCTGCACTATCACACATCTTTAATCTTGCTCAAAGGATCTAAAGTAAGGGCTCAGCAGTACATAATGCACTTACCTACAGACCCCTGTGCCTGCTGAATGTCACCACACATACAGCAATGTGTGAACAAGTGGTGTAATGTATAATGTTGTCTCCACATGCATGGACAGGGCACATTGTTCCTGCCCACAAGCTTGCCCTTCAAAGTGCAGACAGCCACATATCGCCATAGTGGTAAATGTAGATACATAGCTAGGATACATAAAATGTATCTGACTGCTAGGATACTAGATGCAGATAAAAGTATGAAGCAATATCCCTTTGCAGGCCATAGATACTGTTGAACACAAGCCTAGTTTGTGTAATCCACAAGTAGTTTGCTGGCATTCATATATATATATAAAACAGACATCAGCCATAGCGTGTGTGATAAGTACTGTGAGCTACAGTGTGTAAGACTAGACAGGTAGGGGATCTAATTTCACTCCTGGCCACTTGGTGTGTGTGTGTTTATCTATCTGCAAAACAATTGAAAATCTCTCATTGGTTATTAAACTGCAATTATTATGCACTTTTTGGCCTTGAAAGTTGTTGCTGGCTTCCAAACTTCCTTCTTCTACAAGGCCTGATGATGTCATCTCCCTTAAGACTACCAGCTGCTATTGTAATATCAGACTTAAGCTGTTGTGCATGCAATAAGCACTGTGATCTCTAGTGTGTAAGACTAGATAGGTAGGGGTTTTAATCTGACTCGCAACTTGTGTGTGTGTGTGTGTGTGTGTGTGTGTGTGTGTGTGTGTGTGTGTGTGTGTGTGTGTGTGTATCTGCAAAACAACTGAGAATCATTCACTGGCTATCAAACTGCAATGATTGTGTACTTTTTGGCCCTGTAAGTTGCTGCTGGCCTCCAAACTACCTTCTTCTACAAGGCCTGATAATGTGATCTACCTTAAGATTACAAGCTATCATTGCAATAACAGACTTAAGCCGTAGCACATGTGGTAATTACTGTGATTGATAGTGTGCAAGACTAGAAAGGTATGGGCTCTAATCTCATTCCTGGCCACTTGGTGTATGTCTGTTGGTGTAAATGTTATCACCTCACTAAGTTAGAAAGATGTAGGGTTTTGCAGCATTTTATTTGCAGCAGGTGATGTGGACCTGTAAACACCTGAACACAACTAGGGCTGCTGATGTCAAGCATAATATGTCCTAAAGAGATAATAATAGCAGACATGAGGTGTGCTGTGTGCATCAAGTACTGTGATCTGTAGTGTGCACCATTAGATAGGTAAGTGATCTGATCTACATACAGCTAACCTGCACTATGTGTGTGGCCTGCCTTGTCCTTTTAGCAGTAATTTGAAGTGGTGCTATCCTCACAGTAGCCAGGTTTGTGTGTGTGTGGCTGTTAGAGCATTTTATATCAGCTTATGGAACCATAGGATGTTTAAACTTCCCTAGCATAATGGCTATACAGCCCTTGCAATCCTAGACAACTTTATACCCTTACTTACATGATCAGCACTTATTGCCCCAGTCCAAGAGGGACACAGGCAGAAGACCTGGGTGAAATGATAGTCATCAAGCCAATCATACAGATGACATGTGATGAGGTGCACTGAGTTGTTCTGTTTGCCAATAGGCAGGGTTCTGTTTCAAAGCTGTGTTAAAGTCTGCTAGACAGCTCTCTCCCACTAGCATGTATTACTAACATCACATACTAGGTTAATGTCCTTAGAGTGATTAATCCATGTATCATGCCACCTACAGATATGTAGCATTCACAATCAAGCAGAGTCACACATTGCACCATATGCAAGGCAGAGATCACCTCTAAGTAGTCTATATGCTACAGACTACAATGACACTGATTTCAGATGATTGCCATTGAACAGATACTGAAGACATGACGTTCCCTTGAGAGGGACCATAAAGTTGTGTGAAATTGCCAATAATGCTTGAAGAGTTACATTACCAAATGGCCATTGCACTCAGATATTGGCATGCTGAGGGAAGAGTATATGAAGGTTATGAGTATGCCAATTGTCGGTGACTGTGTCCTGAGTTATGACATATGATTCCAGTCATACCTCTGGGGAGACACGGTGATCTCAGGGACATTAGGTGTAAACGTGTGCAGCCAGGCCTGTGTGTGAAGTTGTATCACCCCTGAGTATGTACAACACATGTTGTGACTGATGTGCTACTTAGGTGCATAGGTGTTAGTGATGGAAATGATACTACATATATTTTTGCATGGAGTTTATGGCCATTAGTATGTCAACAGGAATTTGTTCATCAATAGCCTCTTGTAGGATATAGACATAACTCACAGACTCTATGAGTGCTCACAGTTTGCTGGCATCAGCCAACATTGTTAGTCACAGACATTCAGTATTCACTTGTATCATGGTTAAATGGATTCCAAGCAGTAGAGGACCCAGGACTGAGCCCTGATGAACACTGCTGCTTACAGATAAGCTATTGGAGGCGGATGTCCCTATGTTGAGTATGTGTGCCATCAATAGGCCACTTACTGATCCCTGCAATGATATTACAGTGGATGCCTAATTGGGTGCTTTTGTAAATGATGCCTGAGTGGGGGATATAGTCAGATGGCTTGGCTAAGTCCAGGAAGTTGTATGCCCTGATGTTCCCTCACCCAGGTCCTTGCTGACTGAATAAGACATGTCCACCACATTTAACAGTCATTATCTCCATGTCAGACATCCAAACTGTGTACAGTCAACTGTGTGTAGATCACATATATGTTTGCTGATCAGCTCCATGATGATTTGCCCTATGGGCATACGGATATGCATACTCAGGCAAAAATGTCTATAGTTCTGGTGGTCAGTGGATGCACCACTTCTGTGCAAGGGTATAACAGTTGCAGTTGTCCAGTTAGCTGGGGTGCAGCCAGTGGTTTCACTGTGATTGCAAGGTGTTCCCAATGGTGTTAGTAATCCTTGTCAAATCCCATGTAGGATTCAGCCTGGCATGTTAGCATGTCTAATAGATGATGTGTATTCCCCATACAGAGGCCAGTTAAGACCTGCTCTGTAGATATGAAAAGTATGGGACAGCTTGTAGGAATGTCATGTGGCACATGTGGTGAGGACAGGGGAGTAAAGTTGATGCAGAACTTGTGAGACTATAGTTTAGTTATGAGTACAGACCGATTATATGTGTTACCATTGCATACGAGTTCACTGATAATCTGGGCCTGTCCTCTGAGGTTACACATGTAACTACACTGTGCGTTGTGGTTCTGCTTTGTGTGGGTGGTTAATTTTGTCAGTTACTGTGTTACACAATGATACACTAACACTATGTGCTTGTTGTAGCTAAGGAGGATGTGCCTCCATTTCAGGGTTGCACCCTCACCCCAACTGTCAGACAGCAATGTCCACCTCTTATTGTACAGCCTGCTAATGGCAGTTGTTCACCAGGCAGGTTTGCTGTGCCATGAGGAGCCCATGTTTCTCATGTCAGGTACAGCCGAATCCATGCACTTGTACTGCTGCTTGCATAATGCATGGGTGTAGAGCTCGGCATACTTGATTGTCCCATCTGAGGACAGAAGTGCAGTCAAGCTATGTAACTATCCCACAGGAGATAATAAATTGCTTTGTTGAAATATATGTCTGCATTGTCTGCAACGCAGGGGGTTAGTTCTGGTAGTTTTAATGAGACTGATCTGTGGTCAGATCCCACAGGAAGGACCTCACAATGGGGGGTTGCAGTAGTCACCCATATTGGTAAACATATGATGCAATATGTTGGCTCCCTTTGTGCAGATGTCACAGGAGTGTTCCAGGGTATTGTAGTTAAGGACATGGACTAACCTTTGGGCAAGTGAGCTTCAGTATGACTAAGCAACACAGTTGGTGGTCACGTAATGCCACCCTAAACCATGGTGTGATGATGTATCTTGATAAGCACACATACATCCAAATAAGCACAATGGGTGTCTGGATTCATGGAGCTGCTCCTGTAGCTGGCAATTGCTTGATTATGTGCCCTTCCAGTAGTGAATGACACTGACAGTGTCTCTGGAAAATCACAGTGTTTCACAAAATCTGGATATGTATTTATCCTTAATGAGTATGTATACACCACCTGCATAACCTTGCACACTGAGGTCTTTTTTTTAGGTCTGAACATGTGGAAGAACGTGTAGTCTGGTATGGCTGTGGTGCTGTCCATAGCCTTGAACCAGATATCCTTGATTGCACACGTCTGCGTATTCCAAGGTGGGGATGCCTTCCACAGAGTGGGGTTCATGTTGCCATTCCCAGCATGTAACAGCATAACCATGATGTTGTATGATGATAGTGTTCTCAATGCAAAGTTATCCCTCCACACAGTGCATATAAGATGCATTGTGGGGGTGTCAGCAGCCTTGGCCAGTACTCTATATCGCAGGGGTGAGAGATGAAGACCATCACTGGTGATGCATTGATGTCTGTTCAGCAAGGCATCCCAAGCAGACATGTAGTAGTTCCCCTTACAATAACACCACATGCTAAGGCAATTGTTGACTTCCTTCAATTTCTGTGTGTATGGAGCCATCTTCCTAGGTGAGGGTCAGCTGCAACTGAAAGCTATGCACATACCCTAGAGAGACACAGACCATCTATGCTCATTCATGTGGCTGCATACAGTCTGGTGACATATGTTCCTAGTTGTAAACAAAGTCCAGGAAGCAGGTGTAGAACAGCTAAATGTACTGGTGAACCAACACAAAATTAAATCCAGTAACAAAAAGGCACAGCATGACCATCCATGTACAACAAGGTTTATTACTTCAAGCTTTCGAGTTGAAACTCTTTTTCAAGAATGAATCAGTACATTAAAACCACAGAATAAATAGAGAACACCAGCCAATCACATAACATATCTTATAAACACATTATACAATTATACAATTTACATAATTAATATAGTTGACTAAGCCTAGTTCACTAAAAAACTTCATTAAAAACAATGGTCAACTTAACAAATTTCATTACTGCCTAAAAAGCTGCACAGGACAACTGTAATACTCTAACATGTGATTGTCTTAATTTCAAAATGGGTTTAATACTATTAGTTTTATTAAGCCCTGTATAGACATCGGATCTAAAAAAGTGTATCCATTTGTATTCTGCTCTCTCTGTGGCATTCACAATGTCCCCCCCCTCTTGTTTTTGCAAACTCTCTGCAGTATCCTAAATTTAAATGTATGTTCATTTCCACAATGTAAAATATGCTTACTAAGTGCATTTGTCTCAACCCCCCTTCTTATATCAGATAAGTGTGATGCAATTCTCTCCTTGAATTTACAGTTAGTTTTTCCAATGTAAAAACACAAACATTTTTCACAGTTAGCCAAGTAAACTAAATTTTCACTATTGCACGTCCCAAATGCCTTAAAAATAAAATTAACTTGTGTTATCGGATATATATATCCTGTTTCCATATTCATGAACTTACAAAAGGTGCAGTTATAAAGGGGACTGTCTCCTTGCTAAATCTATGTAACTCTTCATTTTTATCAAAATCTTTATAGCAAAGAAGTTGTTTGAGGTTCTTCTCTTTCTTATATACAAAATAAGGCTTTTCTCCTTCTATTTTCCTAACATTAACATCAGAACTAAGAACAGTCCAATTTCTTTTAATTATGGATTGAATCTGCCTAGAATGTCTGTTGTACTTCATCATATATCCTAATTTATTAAACCCAGCTTCTCTCACCGGGCTGTTCTTCTGGGCATTATTGACTTCTCTAAGTAAATATGGTTTAGCCACACTAGGACTTTCAGATTTAAGATATTGTACATTCTTAGTTAATAAATCTCTGCTATAACCTCTTGCCAAAATGTCCTGCATCATAGTATTAATTTCCGCTGCAAACCCTTCTTCAGTGGTGTTTAGCCTACTGGCTCTCAAGAACTGACTTTTTACTACACCCTTATAAACATGAATGGGGTGAATACTGGAATTATTTACATATCTAGTTGCTTGTACCTCTTTCCTATATATAGATGTATGAATTTTACCATAAATATTCATCAGTTTAACAGCCAATAAAGTAATTTCCTCTACTGAACAAGACATTTCAAACTTAAGGAAGATGGTACTATTTTGTAGATGTTCAACAAATAGCTCCAATGCCTCCTTGCCACCTCTCCACAATAATACTATACCATCTACAAAACATTTATAGTGCATTAAAGCACTATTATAGTATTCATTTTTGTTAGAATCAAAAATAGTATATTCTTCCCATCAAGCCAACACTATGTTAGCATAGCTATTTGCTACAGGTGTGCCCATAGCTACTCCTGAAGTCTGATGATACACATCATCCCCAAACATGAAAACATTATTTTGTAGAACAATCTCCAGCAGAGAACATAACAGTGACATTTTATTTGCTGTAAAAGTGCTGTGCTTAACTAGAAATTCTCTAACATATTCAGTACCTATATTGTTAGGAATAACCGTAAATAAGGACTTAATGTCCATAGTTACAAACAACACATTTGTCATATTCATATCCAAAAACATTCTCAATAACTCTAAAAATTTACCAGTGTCCTTTATATAGGACATACTGTGTTTCAATAGAGGTTTAAGTTGCTGGTCTAAATATTTTGAGATTGCTGTAGTAGCCCATTGTTTTCCTGAGACTATGGCTCTCATTGGGGGATGAAGCAAGTTTTTATGTTGTTGGGCAACCCATATATAACCGGGCAGACAGGATGTTCGATGTAGAAATAATTATACTGTTCAGGAGTAATTGCTAACTGCATTAAATAATCATACAATTCAGTTTTAATCCTATAAATCATTCTATTCAGCTCAATAACATTTATAACCTTAAATGTTGCACTGTCATTTAAAAATTCATACATCAGTTCTTGATATTGTTGTACATTAAATATAACTGTTTTCCCACCTTTATTAGCTGGTTTCAGTATAATGTCAGTTCTTTTAACTAAGTCCATGAATACTTTTCTTTCATTAGCATTCAGGTTATGAAAACTAGATGATTTTCCATTAAAAAGCAAATCATAAACATCATTCTCACATAACTGTAAAAAGACTGTGACAGTCACTGTGCTATTAGGTAAAAAAGTGCTACTTTTTAAAACATTTTCAGTACTGGCATTATTCCCAAATAACATTTTCAGATCTAAATTCCTAACAAACATTCTTAGCTCTGTAAAGCTGTCATTTAATACACCATTACCAGATGGAATAAAAGTTAGACCCTTGTCTAGTAAACTCAGTTCCAGTTCAGAAAATTCAAAGCCAGACAAGTTAACAACAGTATGTCTTGTTAAGTCTTTCTGCTTCTTGTTACAGGGCCTACCTTCGGTCTTGCCCCCAAGTCTTTCCTTTGTGGTGCTCCTCTTTGCTTGCTTCAGTCCTTCTCCCTCTGCTGCACCTGTATTGGAAGCTGTAGATTTATTTTTAGATTTGTTTCGCCTAAAAAACTACTTGATGTCTCAGTGGTAGAAATGTTACTATTATGAACCTCACCAGTATGGTTCTTGTCAGCCAGCAGTTCTTCGTCTGTAGGTTTACTTGCAAAAGGGTCTAAAGCTATAACAGTTTCACCTATATGCACAGCAGTTCCCTCCTGTGTATTAATTGGTGCTGTATTACTCATAGTAGAAGAGCCCTCTCTTCTAAATTGTTGTAGCTGAGCATTAGGTTGATTTGCACTTGTATTTGATGAAATATGAGCCATCACAGTTCCCTCTCTGGGCCAAGACAAAACATGGTTATTTTGAAAGTCAGAGATGTCTCTAATCAGCTTTCGCTTCTTAGCAGAGACTAATTTGCTCTCAAACTGTGCAAGCTTATCTAACACACTTTGATACTGTTGTGTAAGTCTCTGAAACTCAGTACAAGTAACAATTTCATTCTCAAGAGCATCTATCTTAGTACACAAGTCATGTTCTATTTCTGTAAAAAAGTCATTCATAATCCTTATATATTCCATACTGGTATGTAAATTAAGTTCTTGCCATAACTTCAGTAAAGTGGGATATTTATTCCTATAAGTCGGCATCTTAGTTATTCTCAGCCCTCTTGGCACAATCCCCATCTCAAAATAAGCTGAGTATGAAAGTCTCTGCCACTGCAGCCTCTTATATTTCTGAACTAACCATTCAAGTTCATGGATTCTATGCAAACATTATTCTCTTTTAGAATCATTAGCAGGTACAGTCACTTTCAAATTCTCAGATGTAGCAGATTGAAAAAGCAGCAAAAGGGGGTTCTCACCAACAGTTAACATTTTCTTTACAGATAATCCACTCATCTTGACGTTCAGAATAATTCCTTCTCACAGGCTGGTTGTTTAAAGCAGAACAAGGATGTGCTATTCTCTCCAACAAAACAAGCAAAGTCCAGGAAGCAGGTGTAGAACAGCTAAACATACTGGTGAACCAACATGAAATTAAATCCAGTAATAAAAGGCACAGCATGACCATCCATGTAAAACAAGGTTTATTCCTAGCTGTACACACCTCCAGGAACTATGATGTCAACATTATGTTAACTGATATTCCTTGATTTGAGGCAATGTGTGGTGTGGTGTATTGTGTCAACCCACAGACAGCTAACTGTGATCCTTCCCATATGTAGCCTGTTGACACAGTCAATGTGTATCACAATGTCATCACCTATGAATAAAAGGTGTGATTTTGTGTTTTGTCTCAGGTGCTTGACCGGTGAGAAAGTGATGATTGCTGTATTATGTGTACTGTGCTCTTTAGAGGCAGGATTTTCTGAGGTGTCTGTTACCTGGGAATGTGTCTGGTAAGGTGCTGAGCACATGCAGGGGTGTAAGTGGTGCAGGATGTGACTGTACATGTTGGCAAAATGCTCATTGCCATATGTAATGACTGCTGTTAGAGACACCATGGAAGCAGGGTTTGAAATGCAGTGACATCTGTCGCACGTTGTGTTTGTGTGTCATAGGAGTAGAGGGGTGGGGACACTTTGTACATCTGAAGGCTGAAGGCTACATGGCTGAAGGCGTGAGCATGGGCAACTCTCACAACTGAACTAGTAAGCAATATTATGAATGTTTCCATCGTATATTAAATGTTGATTCAAACCATCTGATACAGCATCCTATGTTTCCAGATAGCAGAAGTGAGATAATTGACTCTAATATGCATATCAAATTTGTAGACACCTTAAGAAATTTGGAGAATAAGATGTATAAGTTTAAAAGGCTCCAGTGGCAAAGGTTCCATCTGGAAGCATCAGTGAATTATAAAATAATCCCTAGGGGACTCAGAGTATTAACGATGCCCACCTATGGAGATGTTTACCCTGACCTGTTGCAGAAATGGCAATGTCTTAATCTCCAACTCAGCTATGACTATATGCATTTATTGATTGAGTACTTTACCCAACAAGAAAAAACTTTATCAGAGAACATAGACTGCAAAATGAACTACTATCAAACTTCTCTACAGAAGTCATAGGCACTAAGATCGATGAGTTATATGATAGTATTGTGAGCTATGAAAAAAGACTCCAAAACACTAAAATGAAGAAGTTACAGAGAGATGTGAATGAATTTCAACATAAGGAGGTGTTCTCATGGCCAAGGAACCCTAAATTTGACCTAACAACACCTAATGAAAATATCTCTGTCTCATGTACGGTTCCTTTAACAGCTAACCACAATGAGGAACTCCTAGAAAGTTCAGATGTAATGATGCAACATGCAACAATGTCTTCTAATCTGCTTAATGAAAAGAGACAGGAAAGTACAGCGCTCTCCCAGGAGCAGAGAGAGAACAATACAACTAGCACATCAACTGAAAATGGAACCTCTATTACATCTTTTTTAGAACCCGAAGAAATCAATCCAAGCACCCATTTTGCCTTTTGTGTTAGGCAACCTGCTGCCAATATGAGAAAGGTCCAAGAGCAGAGGGCAGAAAGGGAGATATCTGCGCCTGCAAGATGGGCAGGTACAACATACCAGGATGACAACTCGGAACAACAACAACAAAAACAAGAACTGGTAATCAATCTTTCTCAATTTAAACTAACTGAAGCGGAAACTTCTTTGCTGAAAAAAGGTCTTTCCTTTATTCCAGAGCAGAAAACTAACATGACAGATCTTCTCAAAGACCTGAGACTGTTTGGACGTACATTAATGCTCAGAACCCTTTTTAAAGATACCAATGGTGTGTCAGATATGCAGTTTAAGAAACCTAGCATTTTTGTACCCAAAATACACCCAGTTGTTGAAACTTTTATAACAGTGTGTGAGAAAGAAATTAGGGAAGTGTTTAATGATAAAAGAACAGCAAACTTTTACAACTTAAGCAAATCTGAAAATGAAGCCTTGGTACAACTGAAGGCTATGTCCAGTATAGAAATTAGGCCTGCAGACAAGGGTGGGAGTGTTGTAGTAATGAAAAAAACGTTACATATACAGCAAATGATGTTAATTCTTGGTGACACTAATACATATTTGCAGATTTCTAGTCTGCAAGTGAAAGCTATTATAGACAGGGTGTCTGTTTATGTATTTGATTTATTTGTGTCACAACAGATTACGGAAGATATATTTAACTATTTTCAGGTAGAACATCCCATTACACCTATGATATATGGATTACATAAGATACATAAGAGCATGATTGAACTTCCTATGAGGCCTATTGTTACTAGCAGAGAATGGTGCACAGAAGCATTATCCATTTATGTAGAGAAGCAGCTGCATCCAATGTTAGATACATGCAACACTGTTATTAGAGAAACAAAAATGATTTTAAAATCTCTGTAAGAAAAAAAGTCAATGATTGACAGTGAGTTAATGTTTGTCACCATGGACATCAATTCACTATTTACAGTGATACTGAACTCATGGGGCATTGAGAGGGTACATGAACTATTGAATATCAAGAGAATATTCACACATACCAGATTGAATCTGATATGCAACTTGTTAGAGATTATTTTTGAAAATAATGTTTTTCTATTCAATGATAATTTCTACCTGCAAAACTTGGTGTAGAGATGGGCACAGCGTGTGCCAATAGCTACGCCAACCTAGCATTGGTATCTTGGGAAATTAATCATTTGCTACGAAATAATGAGTTTGTCAACAGTATCATTTGGTATGCACGATTTGTGGATGATATTTTTCTTCTGTGGTGAGACACGAGTAGTAGATTAGTACTGTTTATTGATTATCTACATAGCATTACTGATTTCCTTAGGTTTACGTATGACTGTTCATCTGAAACTATTAATTGTTTGAATATAATTATTGTTTAAATTGGTCGTACTGAACTAGTTACAGAATTGTATAGGAAACCCACTAGAAAGAACATTATTGTACACAAAACTAGTATGCACCCCAAACATGTTAATAAGAATGTAGTTAATGGACAACTTATGAGGATCAGCAGACTGCATAATACAGAAGATAGATTACACCAGGCAGTGGACATGCTGAATGATGAATTTATAGATAGAGGTTATAATGTAGCAGATACATATCTTAGTATTAGGGGGATGTATGAAGCACTCAATGATAAGGGGAAACCATTTTTTTCAGATAAAATAGATGAGAGGCATACCATGCAGATTAATGACAGACAAAAAGTGAGGTCTCCTATTACATACACAAGCGGCATTAAGATATTTTGTCGGATTTTTGAAAAGAACTGGAATATATTAAATTCCATAGAAGAACTGGATGAGGCCATAGATGTAAGGCCACAATTTTGCTATAAGAATAACCGCTCCCTGAAAAGACAATTATGTTATAAACCGCTAATGAACAAAAATGGTGATAGAGTTTCACAAAAGATAGGAACATTTCCATGCAGGCACTGCATGGCTTGCAAGTTTATCTACACTAATATAGCATTTACACATCACAGTCAGAGTTTTGTTATAAATTTTGATTTTTATGCTGATTGTAGGACACAACATATAGTGTATCTCAGTTTTTGTAAAGTTTGTTATGTTTTTTATGTAGTTAAATCTAATAGGAGCCTGAAAGAACGCATTCTGGAACACATCAGAGATATAGCTAATGAAAAAGAAACCAGTGCATTAGCTAAGCATGTTAAAGATCAGGGCTCTCAACATGTTTTTAATTTTTTAGTACTTGAGATTATGGAACATAACATTAGAGGTGGTGACTTAAAGAACAGGACTGAGACAGCAGAACAGAAATGGATTCTGCAACTGCAGGCAGAGAAAACACCAGGTATAAACAGTGCATTGTCACTAAAACCTTTTCTTAGAGCTAGACCCCTCAAACACTAACTGCTACATTTGTTTTTAAAGTAAAACAGAAAGCATTGCTAGGAATGTAAGCTATAAATATGCATCATTTACATTTTTAATTGGAGGTGGTGCTTTCAATTAGAGTTGAATGAAATGTTTTATAGTTATTGGTTGTTTTACTGTTTAAGATGCTGCTTGTTGCAAACTAGTCTGATGAAGTGATCAGTTGTTGGGATCATAATAGCGCTTACTTTTATGCATTAAAAGTTCTTTTCCATATTATTCAGTCGTGGCCAGTTTGTTCTCTTTGTTTTTTCTGTGTAACTGTGATCTTTCCCATATGTAGCCTGTTGACACAGTCAATGTGTATCACAATGTCATCACCTATGAATAAAAGGTGTGATTTTGTGTTTTGCCTCAGGTGCTTGACCAGTGAGAGAGTGATGATTGCTGTATTATGTGTACTGTGCTCTTTAGAGGCAGGATTTTCTGAGGTGTCTGTTGCTTGGAAATGTGTCTGGTAAGGTGCTGGGCACATGCAGGGGTATGTGTGATGTGGGTGTAGGTGGTGCAGGATGTGACTGTACATGTTGGCAAAATGCTCATTGCCATATGTAATGACTGCTGTTAGAGACACCATGGAAGCAATATTTAAATGCAGTGACATCTGTCACACGTGTTGTGTGTCATAGGAGTAGAGGAGTGGGGACACTTTCCACATCTCATCAGCAGGTCCTGCAAAGTTAGGGTCATGCTGCCACATCCTTGTGGTTGACAGCCTGACATACAGTGTTTGTAGGCACTCCTTGCAGTGAAGATGTGGATGCCCGTGCATGCATAGAAGACTTGTTCAACTTTGCTGACATTACATTGTCCTTGCAAGTGTACCATGCCTGTCAAGCAACCAGACAGTACACTAGTTGTGTGACATGCAGGAGCACAGACATGTGTTTCAGGTACATAACTGTATAGTATGGCATGCCTAGGACATGTGGAAGTTGGACACACATTGGCCAAAGGTGACCACTCTGCCGCAGTAGGCCTTACAGCCATGTCATGCAGATATCCACCATTAATCTATTGAAGGGCAGGATGCATGACTTGCTGTGAAATTGTCACCTATGACGGATCATCGCTGCTGTGGAGTTTGTTTCAGCAAGCCTTCCCATCTATGTCACTGGACATTGCACATTATACTGTGATGCTGCAGCAGTGCTCTTAATCACCATCTTGTCAGTTCCCTAGTGACATATCACCAACCATGGAACAGAAGGCATAATACATGCAAAAGCCAACTGAGTGCCCAGACGGCTAATCAAGGCATCTACCTGAACAAGGGTATGTGAAGCCTACAGAGCCTTTCATGATGTGGGACAACTATGTGGATGTGCAAACAGGCTGTGTCTTGCTTGTCATCGTGAGCTTCATAGTAACATTTTGCATGTGATGACAGACAACGTATTGGAGCATGGTGTCCTATGTGAGAGTGAGTTTGGTGAGACCAGCATTAGTAGTTGCCAGGCATGAGCAATTCTATGGCCTCCCTGCATTCCACAGTCTTCACAAGGTAATTGCATCCTTCCAGTACATATCACTTGGGTAGTATCCAACTGCAGAATACCTGTGGAAAAAAAAAAAAACACCTTACCTTCACAGGGTATACATATTACACTTCCCAAAGCACAGACACCTTGGATTACTCATTTCTTGGAACATAATGTAACTAACTGCAATACTTAGTTGCACAAAGGACAACTAGCATGCAGTGCCAAGCAGTGTCCCCAGATCTCTGAGTCATGTGATATGAAACACCATGAAAGGAGTTAGCATCCATACGAGCAGTAACAATGTCATACATCTACTGACACTGGACCAAACATTGTTTGCTTTGCTCAATGCCAGATCATGCCTACCTACCCTAACCGGTGGACCTGCAATGGATGAGGGGAATATGACTCACTCCACCTACCATGGCCTGACATTGTTTGGGAAGAAGCTGACATCTGTTTTGGTCACTCAACTGGATTGTATACCTTCTCTTTAAACATGTGCCTAATTTTGACTGGCTGATTTGGATTTATTTCTTGAAGAACCTTGGTTTTGTGGACATTGATTATCCTGTTGTATTTTCTGATGGCTTGACAAGGTGTTTGACAATATTATGCCAGCAGGCCTTTCTGAAAACTGTATAGGTTATTTACAGAGTGGTATGTCAGCTGGTGGATAGGCAAATGTCTGATAGTCATAATCTGGGACTATAGCATTGGGAGACCTACAGTACAATGATGCCAATCACCAGTGGGTTTCCTCAGACATCATTACTGGAGTACCCCTTCTAGCCATTCCCTTCTCTGTAGTCACTGCCACTGTCAGCAGGTGATTGCATATTAGGAGCTATCACTGAATCCCACACAGAACCAACAGTTATCCATGATGACCAGAGACACACATTCAGTTGTTGTCAGAGCCACTGACAGATAGTAAATGCCAATGACTGTACAATACTATCCTATGGGAAGTCATCCACCCCTGGAAAATATGGTAGTGCCTGCACACTGCACACAGTTGAACCATTACTCATGGAATCATGAACATAAAGAGTAATGTAGCCTTTGACTTTCACTGGTCGATAAGATGTGAGGATGCATTCAATTTTGTATAACCTATACAGACAGGTTGTTGTTGTTGTTGTTGTGTCTTTTGGCTTTTCCCAGTTAGGGGTTGCCACAGCGGAACTCCGGTCTGCTAATGATCGGCAGTAGATTTTTACATACCAAGTTGCCAGCCCTGACGCACAACCTTCATCGAAGGTACGCCCATTTATGCATGTCTCCACACAGAAGACGTTTTAGCTGAGAATCGAACAGGGCACCGTTTTACTGTGAGGCGACAATGCTACCGCAGCACCACGGCATGTAAATCCCATACTGTAATTGTTATACTGAATTTGACACTCATCACACCTATCATTGAGTGTAATGACACCTTTGCTATGTCACTACACAAGCATATCTTCCAACTGTTGCAACCACACAGGTTCTATGGTAAACCAATACACATGTCCAATATAGTCCATGTCAAGACTGTACATGTGTAGGCTGTGTCCTACATGCTTTGGAGGGGATGCATATGGCTGCCATACAGGGAATTGTCAGATACCACTGTGTACCTCCCACATATCCAAGACAGGACTAACACACATCTTACCTGTTCTACACACCTACACCGTCACTGTGGTATAAATAATACATGCTGGAGAGACAGGTATGTAACACAGACAATATACCCTATATGTAACAGGCCCCTCATACATGTGAAACACATATCTGCTGTAACACACATCATGTGCAAGTTACACCATGGGATGCAGGACAAGACAATCATAACTGGTGTAGGACAAATATCTGTAATGGACACAGAACATTTATAGATGGGTTACCTCCATTAACACAGCTTGTAGATGTGTTAGCTCCCAAAATCCTGGTGACACATATCAAAGGTATCAGAGCTTTTCATAGATTAGTGATGTATGAGCATGCTGAATGATGCCACTGTCCTTGTCAGCCTGTTATACACATATGAACCTATGGAGCCATGTACCTATTGTGCTGTACCTTGCTGAAGACATATTTCTTCTGCGCTGACATTCCATCCTGTGCTGTGATACCTATGAGTTTATTGCCCATGTGTATCCATAGGTGTCCCCTACAGACTCCTGAAACTGAAACATAAACAGGTCTGTGACAAACCTTTCATTATGAAAGTATACAGACATTACAACATCATACAACATAAGGTACACAAAATTATGTCGCTTACTCATTACAAATGTCAGTATACAGTATATGTGAATAACCAGTACAAGTAGCACGGCAAAGCAACACTGCATTACACAAGTATGTATTAATTTATATAGTCACCCTGTGCATCAGACACATAGTTTCATTTCCTTGCATTGATGACACGGATGATGGGGATGTAGCACAGGTATCATCATTTGCATGGGGTGTTGTGTAGGGGTGCAGGAGGCCTAGGCTGACCCAATAGGTTGAAAGCATGTGTGTGAGTGTGGAATGGAAGCAGGCAAGATGGACCATGAGAATGTGTCATGTGTGTATGTAGGTGACCTTGATTTGACAGTGGTGTGTAAGTATATGCATGAACACAGTCAAGCTCAGTGCTAGCCCTACATGTGTGTATGTTGGACAGCTTTGAACTGTGCATGGTAGAGCTGACAGTTTACTGTCTCCACCCCAGAACATGGGAACTGGCTCTGTTAAGAGTTGTACTGGCACCTCTATACCCAAGGTCAGAAGTTGTGTTAGTACCTGATGGTGACTGCTGTCTGTTAGGGTAATGTCTTCCAAGGGAATGCCCAGAACCATGAGCCTGTGGCCTGTCACATCTTGGTGTGGACAGCACACTCCCCTCTGGAGCACTGTATGTACTGCCACTACAGGAGCATGATGCTGCATGGCCACGACAGCTCTCAGCAAATGGGATTGCTGACCTCCATCCACAAGTCTGAAACTCAACTCTAACCAGATGTTCCAGCACAGACAATGTGCTTTCCAAGACAGATATTCTACAATCTGTCTCATACCACCTTCTTTCCACTGCATCAGTGAACCAATCCAGGGTGTCAGTAATGCAGTGGAGGTAGTGATGGATGTCAGACTGTGATGCATCCATAACCATGTGCATACATCTGGAGATCCTTTCAGAGTGTGGCTGTGCCTCCATGATGGCCAGAAACATACACCAAGAGACCTGTG
This sequence comes from Protopterus annectens, assembly GCF_019279795.1. Lineage (NCBI taxonomy): Eukaryota > Metazoa > Chordata > Ceratodontiformes > Protopteridae > Protopterus > Protopterus annectens. The sequence continues at coordinate 706,788,722 of NC_056726.1, forward strand.
ATATGACACCTGCAACGGGTGGTGGAAGGACAGCAGGCCGCCTATGAGCACCCCTATCAATCCGCCTGTGTGGAACCTCACTATCTCTCTGATTATGGCCAATGTCTACACTCACTGGAGCCATAGTTGCCACATTTTCCTGTTCAATGTCGCCACCCTCTGACTGTCTAATATCTGTGGCCTCCAGAGACTGGGTATGTGTAAGCATACTGACTGTGTGCAGTGATATTGAGGGAAGAAGAGGGATGTCAGCCTCTGGAGCAGATTCAGCCCCTGAAACCCACACCTGTGCCTCACTCTGTCCACCATCATCATCAGAGTCAGAAGAGACACTGACATCAGGTTGTGTAGGGGACAGAGACCAACCACCCTCTGCAGTACTATGTTGTAATATATGTAAAGCTCTATACGCTGTTGTCAATAATACAGACCTGTTTAAAACCCAACCTTATATAGTAGGACATGAGGACGTTACTTTTTCCTCAAACAACTATAGTTACTTGTAAATAAAAGCTCTTTACATGACAATCTCAACAGCAACAATGAGGTACACTGTTGACATGTGAAGACTCTGCAAAGTTGACACATATGACAGTCTGTAATGTCCCGAAAATACTGTCACATCTATCAGTGTAGTCATAACTACAAGGCATAGATATGACTCTAACGTGTGTACAGTCAGAAAATATCTGTGCAGTTGGCAATCATGCTGACAGTACAGCAATCCAGGCAGCAAGCCTGGGATGGCACTTTAGGGAATACATTGCTGTAAATCTACATCTGTACAAAACAGTGTTGTGCTTACCAAGAGCAGGACCACAACCTTGTCCGATACCGGACATGCCTGTGAAAAGTTGAGGAGGAGGCAATGTGAGTACCACTGCATGTTGAACTATAACAAGGTAATAAGTCCATATATCTCACATTTACAGTAGTTACTGTGCTAATGGTTATGTTGGTCAAAATCTGAGCATGAGATTCAAACTGCAGTCCAACCCCTCTCCCCAAAGAACAAAGATCTGACACCAACGTAAAAGTATGTAAACCCTGACACATTGAATGCTACAGTATTCCAATGCTGATCAAACTAAGCTTACCTGCATGCTAATCTGCCGTGGTAACTGTGGCACCCACAGCCATAATGCTCAGTGTAATGGATGTCTGTGGGCTGTTGTGTGTTCCTAGGTTTGCCAGGAATTTCTCAGTGGCTGAGATTGGTTGTTCTGCTGCAGTTCCACCACCGGTGACACCACAATCCTTGGCAACATCTGCTGCTCTTCTGTGTGCAGCATTAATCATATCTGTTGCACGTTGTCAAACCTGCTCATATGTCCTGCTCTGATGACCAATGCCATTCATGTCACATACAGAGTCAGCCCACAATGCTGCCTGCTGTTACTTGTTTTGCCTCCCCCTGGACAGTAGGACTTCATGGTGTTGACAGAGGCCTTCCAGTATAATTCCTCTGCATCCATGAAAGGGGCACGGTGTCTGGGATACATGTTTCCTGAGCCACAACAAAATGGGAACACATGCCAGGATCACATACATGGAAGTACACAATGTAGAAACACAACAAGAACATAATGGCTCGCAGTATCCACTGCTTGATCACATGTGTCATATTCCACAGTGTGCAAACATACTAAGCATGTGGATACAACTACGATACTAGTGATAGTCAGCTTTTCCCATGTGTGCCATGACAGATACTGCTGCATGATCATACACCCAACACTGGAGTCCATTGTAGTGTGTCCCCTAGGAACAAACCCCTAATAATATGTCAAAACAGCAGTACCAAACAAATAGCAGTGTGCTGTTATAACCACTATAAAGGGACAGTCCCACAAGACCAGTGTGCCACATTGACAAAAAACATTCTATCCTTGATGTATCATACATCCTCTGTAGGTGTAACAAATCTGGAGATCAGTGACATGTCATTATCACAGTTCTAAGAAAGGCTTAATGCTGTAATCCCCAGTGCCCCTATGTATATTCACACATATGCATCATGCTGTAAACAAAAAAGTTACATACCTGATGGAGTACAATACTCTGTTGATATGAGCAGATATATAAAGTTTTGGCAACACGTTTACTGTGTGAAGAAAGTCTCATACAGAGTGGTTCCCCATAGCCACCTGTTTGCCTTTTTGACATTCTTCTCATTACCCCGTGATTGCCTCTCAACCAATATGTGGTTCTGAAATGCTAATTGCAGCCAACACAGCCGGTATGCAGTATCATCAGCCAATGACATGCAACGACTGAACAAGATATAAGGCCTTCATGTAGATTGGAAGCCATTTCTGATATGTTGTGCAGGACATTACTGGGGTCAAGAGACTATGCCATCACAGAGGGTAGGTCTGTAGCAGCTACTTTTACATACAGATGTGTGTGCTATAGGCTGGAGCTGCTGTTGTAGGCAATAGGCATAGGCATAGAGTGTGCACTTTGGAGGACAACAAGCTGTAAGAGTAACTATGAGAGCTGTGTCAGCCTTGTTGTATAGACAGAGCCAGAGTGAGGGCACCCCTTCTACTCAAATTTAGGCATGTGTTTAAAGTAAGTATGTTAGGCAATGGTATCACTAACAGAATACTAGGCAACATGTTTTTGTGTCCTTGAGTTACATAGGGGTAAATATAACATTAAGTCAACCATTTGGGCAACTGTCTGACCGTGTGTTAAACTGTGGTACTCATTTGGAACATGTATGCTGTCAGTCCTTATTACTAGAAGGGGCTTCATATGTGTATTTTAGTTGAACAGCTGTGCTAATATGTAATCTGATTATGAAAGGATTGTGTGCAGCACTCATATTAGTAGGCTGCATTACCTAAGCCAACATCCTCTGTGAAGGCATATTAGTGCATGACCTGACACTTTGTACACTTATATTGTTGCTATAGGGATATGTGAAGTGTGTACCTATATACAGGCCTGTGACTTCCATCAGTGAAAAGCAGACATTTCATTTTAAATGCATTGTGTGTGTAAAGAGTGCATGACTCAGTCATTAATTACTGGCTTCACAATAATGTAAATTAAATGCTACATACCACTGGATTTGAACCCAGTACTGGGTGAGGCAAAACTTACTGTTTGCACAGCATTTAACAGTCTGAGCTATTGAGTCACTGCTGCAGCAGGTGTATTTGTCAAGATACAAGTGCACACATACAGGCTGTGACATACTTTTTTATATCCATCATTATGTGAATGGCTTTATATGGATGTATTTCTCCATCAGAGTCCCAGGTGGACATATATGTTGCCATTAATATTTTAGCAGGTCTTTTTCTAAATGTTGCTGGTAAACATTCACATTTACCTGCTATTAGAGATCTCACTTACATCCATCATTCCCTGACTGGCTTTCTACTGGTGTACTCTTGCACCAAACTCCAAATTAACCTCCCATTTTTTCCATTAGTCTTTAAGCAAGTTTGCATGACACAGTGCAATGTGAAGCTCTGCTTAAACTCACTTAATGACTGTAACTTGCAGTTACTAAATTTTTCTTAAACCACCTGCTTTAATTTACAGCTGTGTGGTGTGGCACATTAATGCAGAGGTCTGCAGGTGTGATGGTTTTGGGTTCAAAGTAGGGGACAGGTGTTTATTTTCTATGTGCATGTCATCATTTAAAACACATACATCAATATAGGTCCATTTAGCTGAGTTTAGCAACAATGTGTGACGAGCTGCATCACACAGCATTGCACAGAAAATCTTTAAAGAAAAGAAAAATGTGGAGATAGGAAAGTGGTGAAATTGGGTGCCAGCAGGGAGAAAACATAATGAAAGGCAGGTAGCTATGTGCAGGAAGGGTGTAGGAAAGAACCATAGCTATCCATTTCTTGTACAGCAATAACTGTGCATTTTGACAGAATGTGCAGATGAACTTGGACTCTCAGCCACAGAGAGAGGGGTGAGGACAACATAACTGCATTGTTAAGTCAATTGGACCAAATTACGTGTGTTCCAATGACACGTGTGAAATGGAGAGCTATGTATGGGATGATATTGGGGGGGCAGGTGCCCCTTTTTTAAGGTGAGAGTGGAATGCTGGGGAAGGGACATAGGTAAGTTGGGTAAGTGAGGAAACTTTTGCAGAAAGACAGGACAGCAGACAGGGATGGTGTGTGACATAAGAGGGGAGGTGAACACCTTGGATGGGGAGGGTGTTGTGGAACTGCAGTCTCATGTGTCTCCACAAAAAAGCAGCATAACGTATGTCCCCACCCGTGGGACTGTCAGCACTGCTCTGTCACTGTCCTGGGGTAGCACTGTTGGAGGCTGGGCTCCAGGGTGAGCCTGCCACACCAGGGTGGCCAATATGCTCTCCATCCAATGCAGGTGGTGTCCAAACCCATAGTACATGATCCTCTACACCAAACCTGGCAGTTCTTCTGAGGTGACAATGCCCCCTCCACCACAACTCCCAGAGGGGGGAAGAGCACCATCCTAAGGTGTGGAACTAACCAATGTTGCAGGTAGTGCAAGGGCAGTAGAGGGGGCACCATCAGGCTGGGTCCCAGACAAGTTGGGCCCCGGTGCCAAGGCAAGAGGAGGCAAGGTAGGTGGATCACTGGGAACTGGCCTACCTTGACGTGCTGTAGTAAATTAGTTATAACAATAAGTTAAGGTTAGTAGTATCCAAACCAATGTTAGTATTAACATAATGGAACATAATATCAATTAATTCAAATACATATTAAGGTATATTATATAGGACCATGACATTAAATAACATAATAGTAAGTATGTTAATAGCAAGCCAGTATGAATTAAACCATAAGGCCAACAAAACAGCTAGTTTAACAGAATATATTAATATTAAATCATAATAATAAATAACAATAATAAATTAAAGAAGATAAGGGGTGGGGAGAGAGAAAAACATAATATTAGTGATGTTGAGGATGGTATTCCTAAAAGACTGCTAATATATAATTCTGCAGGTGTGCAGTGTCAGTTGTAAGCAGAGTGACTACAATTATTCTATAGATGATGTAGCACATACATTCTTCTCAAGCTTTTAGCATGGGACAGTATGGGCCAACCACTAACAAATGCAAGTATACAACTATATGGAACTGTTTCACAAATATGCACATACATGACTACCAAGGTGTTCTGTAAACAGATTTGAAAATGCATTGCAGTCCAGGTAATTATTTACCTGTTAATCATGGACCAAACAGATTGGGCGGTTGTATTTACATTATGAAAAATCATGACAGTTGAGAAGTATGTTTGTGTACATTAAGTAGACTAGACAGCCATCATGCCTTAGTTGGCAGGATTGGGAGTAGAACCCAAAAGCTATGACTGCAGGGGACATCTGCAAATAATGTAACAATTGACTGCAGCAACTTAGAACAGACATGCAATGAATACTGCCCTACTGCAAGGATTTAGACACATTTAGTCATGACACCACAACTCTGCTTCACACTTTAATGGTATTGCTGCTAAATATCTGTGAAGTATACACACAATATCTGCCCATAAAGTGGACTACCCCATCCATGCACTTTGTTTTTGGAGTGGTTCAAAAAGAGAGCATTATGTAACTGAAAGTGGCCTGGAGACAGCCTTGAACCATAATGTGGGTTGTGAAATATATTTATTAATCAATTACTGTTACATTCCACAGTTATTGCAGTTTTACAGTTGACTGCAGCAACATTACAATAGACATGCAATGCTTACAGCTGTACTGCAATTATGACACTACAATCCTACTTTACACTTTATTGCTTGCTGTTATTGGTATTGTTTATTGTTTATTACACTACAGTTTTTTACTGTTTATCGTTTATTGCACTACAGTTATGATAAAATATCCATACTTACTACACTCACAGCACATGGCCAGGCAGCTGGCATGAGACTGCATGTTGCTAGGCCTCTCAGCTGCAGCTGTTGGAAGAGAAGCACACTATTATGCATACCAGCCTTGCACAGATTCAGCATGTATTTTACTGAAGTAATGGCAGAAATTTTACATATGTGTGGGTCATGCCCATCCATGGTCTCTTTGACGCAGGTGTACAATGTTCCCTCTTCAGTTGCTTCAGATTGGCATAGTGGTGATGACACTGATCACCAGTGTGGGGGATACCAGTAGCACTGGTAAAATCCCTGGCCAACTGATCCCAGGCCTAAGTCTTAAATTCTGAGCCCTAATAATCATCCTACAACAGCCTAGGTTCGTAATTCTGTAGCAGGAGCCAACAAACACTCTGGACTCCTTTACACCACACATTTGCACCCAAAAGTGTGCATCCTCTCCAACACTGCCTTGAATACCAAAAGTTAGTAAAACTCCAACAAATGTTGCAGAACTCTTGACTATTGGCCTTAATATAAGCTGTTTTCCTGCCCTTACACATCATACTGCAACATTCAAAAATTGCCATGTTCCTTAGCATCTCACACACCTGCTTAGTGGAGCTGAGCATCATGAATATTTGCAAAACTGAAGTTTTAGTGAAGTTTAGCAATGCCCAAACAGCAGTAGCCATTAACCATGTTTAAGCAGTGCTTAGCACTGTGCAGCTCATCCTAATGTAATAAATCTGTTTTTAAATTAAGCAAAACTTTCATTTACATTACAAAAAAGGTATGACGACTAAAAACTTGAACCCAGGCCCTACTAAGCTTTAGACAGTGACTCTACTCATTTAGCTGCTTGGATATTATGCAAACTAGTATACCTTCACATATACTACTAAGCTACCTGTTAGCATTGCTAAGCACTGCACTGTGCTACACAAACAGGCTTAAACATAACCAGAAATAAATAATTAATTACATCCGGTTTCAATTTTTAGATGTCTGGCAGGTGTCAACTCTGTTTGTGTAAGCGCAGCTTGGCTTAGCTGTGATCCACTCCATGACATGCAAACAGACAATAAAACATAAATAAATAAATAAAAACAGATATAATTAATTACATTTGCTTTCTATTTTTAGATGTCTAGAAGGTATCAGCTGTATAGATGTAAGTGCAGCTTGGCACTGCTGCGCTCCATGATGTGCAGTGCAAAAGGGAATTACAAAATAATTAAAAAAAATGA